>NW_007726685.1:169399-177938 GCF_000696425.1 Galeopterus variegatus | reverse complement strand
GGAGAGACAAAGACAGGACATTCAAAGTAAAGGTTGCCACCCAGAATGTTTATGGTTAAACAGTTTCTAGAGAAGGATAAAAGGTCACTTGCAAATTAACTTGCATAGCCAGGAGCAATCAGTTTCTGGCATAAAGATTTCGAGGCAGTTATCATGTAAAGCACAGCCATCTGAGCAGATTGTCACGTAGGAGTGGTCTCACAAGAAGGGGTGTGGGGCTTCAGGCTCCCAACATTCAAAGAAAGTGCAATTCAGACTTTAATTCAAACCAAATTATCCCAACCAATAAAAGAAAGTTTAGGGAAAAAATACATCCCAATGAAGAAGAAATGGGGGATCTTACTCTCTCTTTCTCCCTCTCTGTGTATTTATGTAAATATTTTTATATATTGACTTTTTATTTCGGCAAATTTCAGAGGTAGTAAGACTAACCTAATGAACCCCTCTGTACCTATCACCCAACTCCAACAGTCAAATTTTTCACCAACCTGAGATCAATTTCAAAAGAAATACAGGAAAGGCGAAGTCAAATTAATGTAATTGTAAGAAGGAGGCTTAGATCTGTAAGAATAGCAACTGTAAAGCTAAAGCCACTAATGAATAGAAGCTTGCAAGAATTGCTAAGGAAGATCTGTGGTACTTAAAGTTATGTTTAGAGCAAGAAAAAGATGAAAATGGGGTGGATCTGCTATTTGAAACTGTGTACTGCTGATGGGTGATATAGAGAAAACAAAATTCTGAAAATCCTATTTTGCTTCTGTCCTTTCTGTCAAGGACAATGATCTTTATACTGAAAAGGGTAGAATGATCATTGGTTAAGGGAGAATGAAAAGCTCCACATGGTGAAACTTCTCTAAATGGATTCAAGTGTTTGGACCTGGGTGAATTACATTCCAGGATAGAGTCAGAAAGAACTTGCAGCTGTCCATGATCTTTGAGGGCTTTTGAAAAATAGTAGGTTTTTCAAATGATTGGAGACAGATAAAGGTGAAGAGAGTTGGTTCTGTTAACTACCAACTGATGAGCTTGACCCTGAAACCTGGGCAAGATTCTAGATCAGGAACTAAAGACGTGAATTATGGGCACTTAGCATAAGAAATAATTGGTTGTCAAGACACTCAACAGGTTCGCTGAGAACAAATTGTGCCTGCATCATCTCTTCTTTTCACAGGCTAGCAATACTGGTAGAGCAGGGAAAAACCGTAGCACCAGCATGACTGGCTTTCAGCAAGTCATTTGACTAGGTTTCTTTCTCATGATAACTTCCTGAAAGTGGCAGGAAACATGAGCAGGACGTGAAGACAATTGGTTGGATTGTGCCAGCCCAGCCATACCCAAGAGGAGCTGATTGATGACTAGTATTAGATTGGACGGTGTTTCTCCTAATGTGGTTTGCAGATCAACCACGTGAAATTTACTTGGGGGAAGGTGTTGAAAACAGATTGCTGGGTCTTGTCTGAGACTTCCTAAATCTTAATCTCCAGAGGTAGGTCATAGAAGCCCCTCGACAAGTCATGTACACATTGAAATTCAAGAATAACTGAATATAAGGGAGATTTCTGATTTGCTGCAGGACTCTTTTCATACTCTGTCCTGTTCATTATTTCCATTAGTGAATACAATGGAAGCACTAACTATAGGTGTGAGTTACACAGAGTTAAGAATATAGCAGATAGGTCGAGTGTTAGAATTAAGATCCAAGAAGACTTTGTGAATAGGGAAAATCTAACAAGATGAAATTTAACAGGAAAAAACATAAGGTTTTGTTTGTTTGTTTTTTTGTGCCAGGGAAACATTCAAGATGGAGTCTAATCCTTCAATCTAACCGCAGTCCCTTTAAAAACTTTGAGCTAGGAGTTGATTCAGCATGTCAGTGCCAAGAAGATCCACTGACCCTGAGTTCAGTGCTGAGAAACTGAGAAATGTTCTTTTTAATGTCTATTCAATAAATATAGCATCCACCTTGCAAGAGTGGATCCACACTTCAAATCCATTAATAAACATAAGTTCTTATACTTGGGTTTAAAAAAACTGCCAAGTAAAGGATGAGACAGGAATGGCTTAGAATATGTGCTTCTAGAGAAGCCTTGGGGTTTTGGTCAAGATAGATAATAAGACAAACTAGATAATTAGACAATAAGAACTAGCGGTATGATGTAGATAACCTCCTTTTTTTTTTTTTAATAATTCATTTTTAAATGTTTTGTTTTGTTTTTATTGGTTAGATAACCTCTCTGGATCTTAGTCCAGATATCAGAAGTAGAGCATCTGGAATGAGAAAGGTGACAATCATCTTTTACTTAGTGCTGGCCATTCTTATTCACACACATGTTCAGATTATTTTACTTTAGAAGTAACAAGGACAAATGAGAGGGCACATTTTGTGTAATCCATATCCTAATCCCTGGAACTTGTAAATACTTACGTTACATAAAAAAGGGATTTTTCAGATGTGATTAAGGTTAAGGACCCTAAGATAGGGAGATTATCTTCTATTATCCAGGTGAGCTCAACCTAATCATGAGTCTGTAAGAGCACCTTATTATGGAATAATGGTCAGAGAGATGCAACATTGCTCATTTTGAAGACAGAGGAAGGGAGCCATGAGCTAAGGAATGTGAGTGGCCTCTTGAAACTAGAAAAGGCAAGGAAATGTGTTTACCCCTAGAACCTCCAGAAAGGAATGCTGCCCTTCTGACACCTTGATTTTAGCCGAGTGAGGCCTGTGTCGGGCTTGTGACCTAAAGAACTGTAAGATAAAAAATTTGTATTGTTTTAAACGACAAATTTGTGGTAATTTGTTATAATAGCATGACAAAAAGAATACACATTTGGAGGATTTCGTGTATGCAGAATATGGAGATACCTGAAACCTGGTCATAGGAGCCACTGCTGAAGGAACTTGGGTTATTTAATTTGGAGAATAGACGATTCAGTGGGATGAATTTGTTTTCTTTAAATATTTGAGAGGCTTCCTCAAATATAAAAGAAGGATTACACTGCTGCAGTGATACAATCAGGAGGGAAATAATTTTCAGCTATAAGGAATTATCCAGAACATCATAGACTGTTTTCAGAGATGGCAAGTTTAAGCCAGGGCTGGCCAACTACTTGGCAGAGATATGGAAGGAAGGTGTGCACCATACAGTTGGTTAGACTAGAGATCTTGTTAAGCCTTTTTAACTACAAGATTCTATATAATTTTAAGAAATATATTTATTATAGTGGTTATTTTTGGTGTTACCTTATATTCACGATTGATTTCTCCAAACTTCTACACCGTGGTGCCACACTAAAACTATTACAGAATGAATTTCCCATATTTATGCTAGTATTAGGCTAAACTTGCATTAAGTTCTCTTAAAAGATAAATGCTCTTGAGTCTTGTTAATTCTTTTATCTTTATTAGTTGAGTCCAGTAGAGGGCAATATTGTACCATCAGTTTGGTTTATTGGTCTCTCCTCATGGGTAGTGTGTGGGAAGCAGTTTGCTGTCTGTTGATTTTAAATGGATATATCGTCTCTTAAAATGTTACTTTGGTTGTATGAAACACCTACTACTCAATATGCAACTTGATAATGGTTGGAATTTTATTTGTCAGATCAAAACTTTTTCCTTTTAATTTGTTACACTTTATATCTCTATACTTTGCACTGAGTACTACAAATTACACACAGTGCTAGAAAATTAGCTGAGTAAAAAGCAGTACTGTACCATTTCTGTGGTAACATTTTTTATTTAAGAAACATTATCTTAAATTTTGATAAATGGGTATTCAAAAGACTTTGGATTTTTATTTAAGTCTGTTAGTTCTTAACCAATTTGGGATCATTGACCTCATTCAGAATCTAAAGAAAGCAATGAATTTCTTTGTCCTAAAAATGCACATACTCAAAATTTTGCATGTACTTACACAGGTCTCTTGAATCCCCAGCCATTAATCCTAGGGTTCTTTGTTAATTGAATATTTCAGTAGTTTCCCCCTCTCTGTTATTGAATGATGTGCTTGCTTTTTCTAAATGACAGTATTTTTAAAAATTATGTTTATCCCATAGAACAGAATTGGACAAAATTGCTTTGACTTCAAGTACAGAGAACTATACATTCAAGTTCATATTTGTGTGTGCAGGCTTGAGCTGGCTGTCTTCATTCATTAACCCAACTCTCTGATTCAGCATGTGTATTTTCTGCTTTTTTGTTCAGTTTCCATGACTTCTCAATTTTTATTTTGTATGACAGGCACCCTTCCTAAATCTGTGTGTGTCCTCTCTCACTCACCACTTAAGACCATCTCAAAGTCCACTTCACTCGACAAGCCTTTTCTGAACTTACTAAGGAGTTTTCAGAATTTATAGCCCTAATTTTGGTTAGGTTAGTTGGTTAATACTTCCTTCAATCCCTATATGGTCCATGTATCCATGCAAACCGTTGACATACAAGGTTGCTGAATGAGGCACTGAAACATACAAAATTATAGAGGTTACTATCTTTGCCCCGTAAGGGACTTTCAATAGACTCTTCATGGGTGGGTTGTGGGGTGGTTTTACTGTTTTGCTATGTTTTACATACATGGGCTGCAACTTTTAAAACCCTTCACAGGACATAAGTATGTCCGTGAAGCAATCCAAACCCGTTTCCTTTTAAAAAGTAACTCCAGGAGCTTGCCCCTGTTGAGCAAACACCAGTGTATGAAAGTCTGCGGATTAGGATCATAAATCTTTAGGTGAAATTGACCATCATCTAGAACAGGGCTATGGCACTTACTGAGAAAGAATGATATATATGTGGTTGTGATTTATCAGAGCCCTGGCCAAGCTACCACCCCAGATATAAACCCATTCACACTTATTGGGATTGCCTGCTTGAGAGTCCAAGAGTTCCCAACCTTTGGTATGAGGTGATACTCCTTTAATCTCTGACAGTTGAATGGATTCCTAGTATCTGTGGATTGCAGAAAAGATATGACTGGGTGATTTTCAACCTCACATATTGGGACCATTTCACTAATCATCTCACTCATCCTCATTTGAAGTAGAGTAAAGCTCATGGAGATTATGTGACTTGCCCAATGTGTCACATTTATTGGAAATTGGGTGTCCCTCCCTACTTCATGCTCCTTTTTTAAAAAAATCACACCATCTCTCCATCTTGTGTGCTTATGTGTGTTTTATGTACCTAACTACCTGGTCTCCATGGGCATTACCTTTTCTTAACTACTCATCTTATTAAGCCTCACAACTTATGAACTAAGTGTCGGGGGATCACCAAAATGATGAATTCAAGCAGAGCTCCTGCGTTAAGGAGAACATAGGACTAGACTTGGGTGCAGGTTCAGGATTCTGTTGCTTGATACACAACTGGACATGTTCCAAGGGAGAAAAGATGAGTTACATGTTGTTAGTCAAGGTCTATCTAGAACCCAAGACCTGGTTAGGATGGGCAATCGGAAGTCCAGCTATCAGCGAGTCAAAGTAGATATTGAGGAGGTCTAATATCTTGTAATTGGGGTGCAGGCACAGAGAGCCCAACACGTAAAACAAGAATCCAATCCCCAAGGTCATTGCAGCATGCAGCAAGGAGGAATGAATCATGTTCTTGGGAGTGGGATGCCATAGTCAAGCAGGACTAAAAGCAAGGCTAGTTCTAAAGACCACCACAATAATATAATGAATACTGGATTCAGAATGTGGTTTTTAGGGTATTCAGACATATACTTAAATACTTAAAGACATGTATGTTTACTTCCTAGCTTTTCCTTTTTCTTGGCCTGAACCCAGCTAAGTATAGGTGGAGGAGAGAGCATGGGGAAAAAGTTGCTGTGGCTCACACACCAGTGTGGGTAATTGAGAGATAGCAGGGTACATAAAGAACATGAGGTAGCCTTAAAAACTTGAAGTTTCTTGTTTTGATTTGTATGGTCTTATTCTTGTGAATTGTTACACTTGGCATTTCTAAAATTTACAGTAAGAAATGGTAATATAACAGAATTAAAAAGAATAGAAGATAAAGCAAATCCTTTTTCAACTATTTCCCCATCAAATGCAGCATAGCACACTGTTGTTTGCCAGCTGTGGAGATCCTTATCAAACTTTTTTTTCCATTAATTTTTAGGACTATGTGGCTTAATAGACTAAGTTTCAGAAAAAAGGAACTTCTAGTTTAGACTCTGCCTATTTCAGATTTGGGTTTCTCTTGTCACATAGAGAAGTCATCTCAACTATCCTTTTTTAATGATACTACTACTGTGTTTTAGACTTAGTAATTCTAACCTACTAAATTATGATTGTTTTTGAAAAATCATTCAAAATGATAGCAAATATATATGTGTCGCTTAATGAGTATATGTTCTCAGAAATACATCATTAGGCAATGGTATGAACATCGTAGAGTATACTTACACAAACCTAGATGTTATAGCCTCCTGCACTCCTGGGGTATATGGTATAGCCTATTGCTCTGAACACTGTTGTATATGCGGTTCATCATTGACTGAAATGTGGTTATACGGTGGGTATGTGGGACTGTATGTATGTAAATATACTCTGTATGTATGTATATACACATACATACATACACAAATAAACACATACGTAAATAAGGTGATAGTTTATGTGTGAAACAGCCACACCACCACAATGTGTGCTTGTGTTTTAGGAGCAGCATGATAAAACGCCTTTCTTAGGAAAACAAACCACCCCCATTTATTGAGTATTTGCATGACAGGGTGTGCTGCCTGTGTGCTCTCATTTAATCGTCGCAACCCCTTGAAGTGGGTGGTTTTATCCCCATTTTACAGATGATGAAATTGAAGCTCAAGGTTATATTGCTGATAAATAATAGAGCTAGGATTTGAATTCTCATCTATCCAGCTCCAAAGCTCATGCTTTAATTATTGCTATGCCATACTGCCTATATTGTGATTTGGTCAGATTTCAAAAGCAGGTTATTATGTTTCTGCGTTTATAGGAGGGATTTGGCTTAGGTTTTTTTTGTTTTTTTTTTTTTTCCTTTTTGTCTTTTTTCGTGTCTGGCAACGGATCGCAACCCTCAGTGTCGCGCCCGTACCGGACCGGGACCGGCCACAGGATCGCAACCCTCGGTGCTGCGCCCGCACCTCGCTCAGCCAGTGAGTGGCCAGTCTGTATGTGGGATCCGAACCCTCGGCGGGAGCGCCACCACGCTTCCCAAGCGGCGCACTATAACAGTGCGCCACCGGGCCGGCCCTGGATTTGGCTTAGGTTTTGACCTTCACTGCTATTCTTTTTCTCCAAAAAGAATAGCAGTGTAATATCTTCAAAGTTAGGGAAATGATCCTTGGTAAAAATATGGAAATAGAGCTCTTGTAATGTTTTAACAAAAGTGATCTTTTAACAAGAGTGATGATAAACCATCAGTTTAGTTTGTAATTCGCTAAAACTATAACTTTGGAAATAAAATGACAATTTTTAGTACTTTCCCACTACATTTGTATTCAAGTTTTGTCATCAGATGACTGGAATAGGTGTAAAAGAGGTTTTGAATCATTTCTTACTACAGCACATATCTTAAAATGTAGGAATTCCTAGTACTTTTTGTGAGGAGCTACTTTTGATTTTCCTTTGATCTTAGGAAGATTGGTGCATGTGTGTGTTATGATGAATTATGATGGTAAAGTGCCTTAATTGGAGGTGGGAGTGTCAATAAGGCTTTTAGCCATATCCTTTTGTCAGGGATATGTCCAATTGTCCAAAACGTGGGGGCTGTGGAATGTCTGGGTCATATAGTAGGTATTTGTTTAAACTTATAAGAAAGTGCCAGATTTCCAAAGTGGCTTTACCAGTTGAAGTTTATATTTCATCAGCAGAATGTGAGCATTCCAGTTGCTTTATATCTTGCCAACCCTTAGTACTGTCATTCTCTTGCACTCGAGCCATTCTGTTGGGTGTGTAGGGGTTGTGTGATTGTATTTTCCTGATGACTAATGATGCAAGGATCTTTCTATATGCTTATTTGTCATATATACATCTTTGTGATGTCCTATTCAAATCTTTTGTGCATTTTTAAAAAATTGGGTTGTTTGTCTTTTTTCAACAGGTTGTAAGAGTTCTTAATGTATTCCAGATACAAATACTTTATTATGTGTATGTGTTGCAAATGTTTTCTCTCATTATGTGGCTTCTCTTTAATTTTTTTTCTTCTTAAATAGAAAAATGGTTAAGTAATTTATTATATCTACACATAAAATGTATAATAGAATAAAATACTAGGAAATCATGAAAACTGTACTGTAAAATTGTGTAATTCAGTTTTTTAAAAGTTGTATTATGGGCCGGCCCAGTGGCGCACTGGATAGTGCACCGCTTAGGAGGCGCGGCAGCGCTGCCGCCCGAGGGTTCGGATCCCACATACAGACCGGCTCCCGCTCACTGGCTGAGCGAGGCGTGGGAGCAACACCGAGGTTTGCAATCCCGTTGCCGGTCCCTGGTCCGGTACGGGGGCAACACTGAGGGTTGCGATCCGTTGCCGGACACGGAACAAAAAGACAAAAGACAAAAAAAA
>NW_007726685.1:165035-168399 GCF_000696425.1 Galeopterus variegatus | reverse complement strand
AAAAATCCACCAAAAAATGATGAGCTAATAAATTCAACAAAGCAGCAAGATAAAAAAAAAAAAAAAAAGTTGTATTATATACACATACATATAAGAAACAAGAATGAAAAGAAAAAGGAATACATTAAAATCCTAACAGTGACATTCTCTAATTGTAAGAGGTATTATTCTTCTCTTATTCTTATTTTCTTATTTGACCTTTCTACATTTTGTTTTTATAATCAAAAAGAAATGTCTTTACCATTTTTTACAGATCACTTCTGATAACATATAAATAGATATACTATTATATTAGCAGGAAAAAAACAGAAAGATACAAGAAATATGATTTCAATTTTTGAATTTAAAAGAAAAAAGGAATCAAAATATTATAGTGGGTAGTTAAATGGGTGATTATATTTTTTCTTTCTATTATTTTATATTTTTAAATTTTTCTAGTATAGTAACACTATTTTTATAATTAAAAAAAAACTTGGGAAAGTGTCTTTATTAGCTATAAGGTAGCCACACAAATACAACTAAAAATGCCAACTAGATGGGCATACCTAAGGAAGGCTCTGAACTAAGGACTGCTCCCTTTGTTTAAAAGTGAGAGCTAAAAAAATAATAATAATAATTTTTTTTTTAAAGAAAGGAAGATACAACAATCACAATAATACGTTGAACTTTCAAAAGAAGAGAACAGAACTGAGGTTACCAGAGGTGGGAAAGGAAGGGGAGTTAGTGGGAAATAGGTAAAGGGCCACAAAAAATGATTACATAGTGTAATGTTGAATATACTAATTATCCTGAATTGAGCATCACATATCGCACACAGGTATTGATGCCTGTACCCCACAGATATATACAATCAATTGTGTTTCAATTAAAAATAAAAAAAAGAACAATCACAATAATATGTTGAATTTTCAGGAGAGAAGAGACCTGTGGTTACTAGAGGTGGGAGAGGGGAGTGGGAGAGGAGTAAGGGAAAAATTGGTTAATGGACACAAAGAATGATTATGTTTTGCAATGATGAATATACTAATTATCCTGATTTGATCATCATATATTGTATATAAATACCAATAGTCAACTCTGTACCCCACAAATATGTATACTCAGTAAAAAATAAATAAAATAAAAACAAAAACAAATGGTGTTAAGAAATGTTAAAAAGGTGTTAAAGACATGTCAGCACAAATTGAGCCATTCTCCTCAACTTGATCAGAATATTTGAGAGAAAAGTGAAAAAGGAGTGGCTTTTTCACCATGTGCACTTGTGTCTGGGAACCTCCTAAAATCAACTCCATCCCTACTCTCTGGGTGATGCTGGCAGGGCCATTAGGCTGGGCGTCATTTGCCCTGTGTGTCCATCTTTCCAGCACACCCAGGCATTTGAGAGATGCGCTGACTGACTTCTCAGCAGAGCTGAGCCAGCAGGTCATGTCATCCCCTTTCCTCTCTTCAGAGTGCAGGATTTCCATCCCAAAGGGGAAATTGTCCTCCCAGGAAAAGGAAGAGAATGCAAGGAAGCTGCTGCTCTTGGGACCATGGTCTCCTGCACAGGAGCCGCAGTTGTTTCAGTAGATAGCTCGGGTCGTCTGGATGGGGATCCACATAGGGGGATCAAGGTTGTAGCCCAACAAGGAAAAGGCAAACAAACATACTTACTCACACATCTTACCCCAGCCTTCCAGTGGTAATGTGGTCTTTGAAGCTTCTAAGCATTATACAGGTACTGGGTTTTGGCTGATACAGAATTAAATTCTTGCTCCTCCTTCTTGGGTTTAAGCCCATTGATTCCAGCTGTCACTAAATTTGTAGGCTTATGCCTGTGGTGCTTCCTGATCCCTTATAATCACAGCTCTCCTGCAGGCTGCACAACCTCCCACTCCCCTATTCAAGAGTTTAGCAAATATTGAGCACTCTCAGGCTCTCATTCAGCAACATACAAGTTTTGGAGGCTGGGAATTCCACAGTCCAGGGAACATTTATGGTGAGGGCCTTCTTTATGGTGGTCGCTTTACAGCACTGCAGGGTCTCACATGGCAGAAAATGGCAGAGCATAGAGCTCCTTAATTCTCTTAATGATATCTTACAAAGAGAAGTTTTTACTTTTGGTAAAGTTCAGTTCATCCACTTTTTTCTCTTATGGCCCATGTTATTTGTTTCCTAGCTAACAAATCTTTGCGTACAGAAAATTTGCAAAGATTTTCTCCTATGTTTTATTTGAAAAGTTTCCTACTTTTAGCTTTTATATTTAGGTCTATGACCCATTGTGAGTTACAATATACAAAATGTATAAAACATACAAAAAATATACACTATGAGATAAATGTTGATTTTTTTTTTTTTTTTAAACCTAGTGCCATCTGTTGAAAAGACTTTTCTTACCCACTGATTTCCCTGGTACTTTTGTCAAAAATAAATTGACCATATGTATATGTGTGTATCTCTATCCTCCCTCTTCTATTCCATTGACATATTTGTCCATTCTTATATCAATATCACACTGTCTTAGTTACCAAAGCATCACAATATAACTTGAAAATAGGTAGCATAAATCTTTGAACGTTGTTCTTTTTGAAATTTTCTTGGCTATTTGAGGTTCTTTGTTGTTTCCATATGCATTTTAGAATTAGTTTTTCAATTTCTAAAATAAAACAAAATTTGCTTGAATTTTTACTGGGACTACATTGACTTTATAAATTGATTTGACAAGAATTAACATCTTGATAATATTGTATTTTCCAATCCATGACTGTGGTATATTTCTTGATTTATTTTGAAGTTCTTTAATTTCTTTCAGCATGGTGTATAGTTTTCAGGGTACAGGTTTCACACATATTTTGTTAAATTTATTCCTAAGAATTGCATGTTTTGGGATACTGTTGTAATAGAATTGTATTTTCCAATTTTTCATTGCTGATCTATAGAAATATAGTTGATTTTTATAACTTTATAAACCGTAATCTTGTTAAACTTATTTTATAGTGCTAGTAGTTTTGTTGTAGATTCTTTAAAATTTTGTACAACATGAATATGTTTTTAATGACAAATTCAATTTCTTCAGTTTGATATTGGTTTATTCAGGTTTTCTATTGTTTCTTCTGTCAGTTTTGGTAATTTGTATCTTTTATTAGTAAAGGAATTTGTTTAAGTTGTCAAATTTATTGACATAAGGTTTTTCATAATATTCCTTTATTAGGGTTTAATATTTTAATCTCTTATAACTGGTAATTTGTGTCTTCTTTTTATTTCTGTGTACAGTCCAACTAGAAGTTTATCGATGTTATTGATCTTTTAAAAGAACTAACATTTGGGGCCGGCCCGGTGGTGCACTGCTACAGTGCGCCGCTTGGGAGCGCGGTGGCGCTCCTGC
>NW_007726685.1:161583-164329 GCF_000696425.1 Galeopterus variegatus | reverse complement strand
GTCACGAAAAAAGACAAAAAGGAAAAAAAAAAAAAGAGCTAACATTTATTTCCATTAATTTACTCTATGTTTATTTCATATTTCATTGATTTCTGCTCTTTATTATTTACTTCCTCCTGCTTATTTTTTATTTTTTCAGTCTTACTAAAGTGAGAGCTTAGATAATTTATTTTAGAATTTTCTTTTTTTGCAGTATAATAGCAGAATTAAGTAGGTATGATAGAGACTATATGGCCTGCAAAGCCTGAGATATGTACATCTGGCCCTTTACAGAAAAAGTTTGGTGACCCCTGCTTCAAGAACTATAATAAACATCTTCATGTTAATCCAATGAGGTAAATATAGTAACCTTACAACATTATATTTTTGTTTACTGTCCTTAGTGCAATTGTTGTTATGTCTACATGTTATAACCCAACCATACAAGGTTATAATTTTTGCTTTAAACAGTTATAAATCTATTTTTAAAAAGAGAACAACATACATATCTCTTATATTTACTCACAAATTTACCATTTCCAGTGCTCATCATTCTTTCCTATGGATCTTAGTCGCCATCTGGTGTCATTTCCCTTCAGCCTGAAGAACTTAAGCATTAAAAAAAAAAGGGGGGCCGGCCCAGTGGTGCACTGCTACAGTGCGCCGCTTGGGAAGCGCGGCGGCGCTCCCACCGAGGGTTCGGATCCCACATATAGACTGGCCGCTCACTGGCTGAGCGAGGAGCGGGGGCAGCACCGAGGGTTGCGATCCCATTGCTGGTCCCAGTCCGGTGCGGGCGCGACACTGAGGGTTGCGATCCGTTGCCGGTCACGAAAAAAAGACAAAAAGACAAAAAAAAAAAAAGTCTGGGCCGGCCCGGTGGCGCACTGCTACAGCGCGCCGCCTGGGAGCGCGGCAGCGCTCCCGCCCAGGGTTCGGATCCCACATACAGACCGGCCGCTCACTGGCTGAGCGAGGAGCGGGGGCAGCACCGAGGGTTGCGATCCCATTGCTGGTCCCAGTCCGGTGCGGGCGCGACACTGAGGGTTGCGATCCGTTGCCGGTCACGAAAAAAAGACAAAAAGACAAAAAAAAAAAAAGTCTGGGCCGGCCCGGTGGCGCACTGCTACAGCGCGCCGCTTGGGAGCGCGGCAGCGCTCCCGCCGAGGGTTCGGATCCCACATACAGACCGGCCGCTCACTGGCTGAGCGAGGGGCGGGCGCAGCACCGAGGGTTGCGATCCCGTTGCCGGTCCCGGTCCGGTGTGGGCGCAACACTGAGGGTTGCGGTCCATTGCCGGACATGAAAAAAAGACAAAAAAAAAAAAGTCTAGGTCTGCTGGTGATGAATTCTCTTAGTTTTTGCTTGTCTGAAATATCTTTATTTTCCTTCAATTTTATACGATGGTTTCACCTGATATAGAATTCTAGGTTGACGCAGTATCTTTTTCAGCACTTTGAATATGTTGTTCCATTATCTTTTCTTTTTTGTTATTTTCTGATGTGACATCTGTCATTAACTGTATTGTTGTTCCCCTTTATGCGACACATTTTCTCTGGCTGCTTTCAAAATTTTTTTCCTTTATAGTGTTTTGCAACCTCTTTCTGCTAAATTGAATTTCTGAGCCCACTTAGAGTCAGTTTCTGTTGACTTCTGTTGTTTTGGAAAATTAGTCACTTTCCTATTTTTTGCATGTCTAGTAAGTTTTAGTTGAGAATTTTATATAATATGTTATAGCAAATCTGGAACCTATTTTGTTCTTCTGATTATTGTTTTATGGTTCTAGGTAGTTAACTTGCCTGGTTTCAATCTGTAATCTTGTTTCTTGGATGGCATGCAGCAGCTGATATTTCAGTTACTGCTTTACTGGACCCCATGGAGGTCTCCCCTTCCCCTGTCAAATTAGAAGTTGTATGGTCTGTGCACAGTGACTCCTCCCCCCCCACCAATCTTTATAACATTTATTTCTTTTTCTTGCTTCGTTGAATTGGTTAGGATCTCCAGTACTGTGTTGAGTAGAATTGGGGATAATGAGCATTCTTTTGGATTAATTGTATGTGTGTTTATGTTTAAATTTCAGCCCTCCCCAAACATCATTAGCTTTAAAGTTATACATTTAATTTTTTTTCCTTTATTGATTACCCTTGACTTAACAAGGTCTAATTAAATTAGTACTTTTACCTCTCCCAGAGCATGTAAGGACCCTAGAATACTTTGACTTCATTTATCCCTTCTTGATTTATATGTCATTGTGTGTATTTTAATTTTACACATATTTAAATCCCCATGACATTATTATCATTTTATATAGGCAGTATTCTATACAGTCAGTCATATTCATTTAGATTTACCCACGTATTTATCCTTTGTATTGTCCTTCATTTCAGCTTTCATCTGGGATTATTTCCTTCTATATGAAGAATATCCTTTAGTTTTTGGGGGGGAGGGTTTTGTTTTTTAAAGTATGAATCTGCCAACAAAGAGTTCTCTCAGTTTTTATTTGTGAAAATGTCTTTATTTCATCTTTATTCTTGAAGAACATTTTCATTGGATAATCATATCTTAGGTTGACAGTTATTTATTTTAACATTTACTTGTACATATTTATGTGGTACGATATGTTGTTTCAGTAGACAATTATTTATTTATTTCAGCACTTAATTCAACTTTTTTTTGGTTTCTTTCCTTCCTTCTTTTTCTTTTCTTTCTTTCTTTCTTTCTTTCTTTCTTTCTTTCTTTCTTTCTTTCTTTCTTTCTTTCTTTCTTT
>NW_007726685.1:158106-161573 GCF_000696425.1 Galeopterus variegatus | reverse complement strand
CTTTCTTTCTTTCTTTCTTTCTTTCTTTCTTTCTTTCTTTCTTTCTTTCTTTCTTTCTTTCTTTCTTTCTTTCTTTCTTTCTTTCTTTCTTTCTTCTTTTTCTTTTCTTTCTTTCTTTCTTTTTTTTTTTGCTTATTGGTGTTGTTTTAATAGTTGCTCCTTTGAGGATAATCTGTCTTTTTTCTCTTGCCATATTTAGGATTTTCCCTTTATTTTTATTTTTGAGCAACTTTACTACGATATGTCTAGGTGTGTTTTCTTTATATCTATTCTGCTTGGGGTTCATAAGGTTTCTTAATTCTGTATTGATATTCTTCTATCAGTTTTTAAAATTCTTATTTATTATCTCTTCAGATATGTTTCTGCTCCATTTTGTCTCAGTCTCAACTGAGATTTCAGTTACACATATGTTAGGCCTTTTGACTGAATCTGCTATGACTTTTTTTTTTTTAATATTTCATCATTTTGATTCTCTGTGTCATTCAGGGTGTTGTCTTTTTTTTTTTTTTTTTTTTTTAAAGATGACCGGTAAGGGGATCTTAACCCTTGACTTGGTGTTGTCAGCACCACGCTCACCCAGTGAGCTATCCAGCCATCCCTATATGGGATCTGAACCCGGGGCCTTGGTGTTATCAGCACCGCACTCTCCCGAGTGAGCCACGGGCCGGCCCAGGGTGTTGTCTTTTAACCTGTCTTTCAGTTTGTTGGTTCTCTTTTTAGCTATGTCTAATATGTTGTTAAACCTAGTATGTTGAGTTTTAAATTGCTGTTATTTATTTTTTTTTCCAGAGCTTCCATCTGTTTGATTTATGTTGTTCCTGTTAATAGTTCTCTGTCAAAGTTTCAATATTTTCTTTTATTTTCCTGCATGTATTCAGCTTTGCTTGAATTTTTAAGGTCTGTACCTGATAATTTCATTCTCTGGATCATATGTTTCTATTGCTCATTTTTTGTTTTTTTTTTGTTTTTTTTATTCTTTTTTTTTTCTATTGCTCATTTTTTCATCATCTCTTTTTTCCTTATGTACCTCATTTTTTTCTTGCTTTTTCCTAAATTATAGACTTTGTATAGCAGTTTTAGTTTTCAGAGTAATTGAACAGAACGTACAGATAGTTCCATTACCACCCCCCGCCACCATATACAGTTTTCCCTGTTATTAACATGTTACATTAGTGTGGTACATTTGTTATAATTATGAACTAATATTGATATGTTGTTATTAACTCAGTTTTTACACTAAGGTTTTTTCTTCGTGTTGTGCAGTTTTATGGGTTTTGCCAAATGCATAATGTCATGGATTTACCATAGCAGTATCACACAGAATATTTTCACTGCCCTAAAAGTCCTTTCCACTTTTTCATCACTCCCTCCCTCCCTCCACCCATGAAACCATGGCAACCACTGATTTTTTTTCTTTCCATTACCTCAAACATTTGTCATTTCTTTGTGTTAGGATGTACCTCTTTTGTTTGAATGTTGGAGATTGAATGTGAAAAACATAAATAATTTGAAACCTGAAATAATGTTTTCCTCCTTGCCTTGGATTGAATGTCCCCCCAAAATTTGACTCCCACTGTGATAGTGTTAAGAGGGTGGGAAATCCTATTATGGTAATTGAAAGTGGGGCCTTGAAGAGGTGATTAGATTGTAGGACCATGTAGTAGTGAATGGATTAAGAATGGTGGTCATGGGCATAGTTTGGAGGGCTTTAAAAGGAGAGTGAATGAGGAGGTTAATCTCTCTCTGCTCCACCATTTTCTGCCATGTGAGACCCCTGGGTCATTGTTGCCAGCACCAAGACTTTCACCAGATGTGTTCTATGGACTTTGGACTTCCCAGCCTCTGAAACTGTAAGCAATAAATTTTGTTTTCTTATAAATCACCCTGTTCCAGGTATTTTGCTATAATCAACAGAAATGGACTAATACACTCCTCCAGAGAGGTTTTTAGTTTTCTTTTAGGTTCTGGCTAGGGCATTAACAATTCTGAATCACCTTAATCCAGGTACAGAGATTGTCATGATATGAAGCTGATCTTTGCGGGCTATTTTGGCTCCGGACAGGCAGGCAGCCGGGCTCTAATGGCTCCGGACAGGAACCTTTAAGGGTTGTTCTATTCTCCATTTACCCTTGACTTCTAGGATGGAATCTTTCATGGTTTCATTCAAGCCTTAGGTCTAATCATGATGCCCCCTCCCCTTCTTTGGTGGGTGCTGGACTGTTAACTTTTGATCACGTTAAGGTGTTCAGTCACCTTTTCTGATTCACAGATGATCCTTGTGGAAAATCTGTTCAAAATGTTTGGCTTATCTCTGGTTTCCTTATTGTGGATTTTGGCCCTGTAATTCTTCACTGCTTTGTTAACTTTATGATGTCTTCAAGCACATTTTATTTGTCTATCTTTTCTAGTTGTTCTCAGCAGGAGGATTGATCCACCATTAACACATTTTCTCAACTTTGTTTTCCAACCTTCTTGTTTAATTTTTCATAGATACTATGTTTTTAATTTCAATGACTTTTTACTATTTTCTAGTTTTTCCCCTTTCGTGTGTGTGTGTTTTAGAAATATCCTTTTCTTGGTTCTGGTCAAGATGGCAGAATAGACAGTCCCCAGCGTCACTTTCTCCCACAAATCAACCAATTTACAACAATAAAAATGTAACATCAGCCAAGATGGGGCCACCGGAGCTCAGGGGAAGAGGAGGAGAGACCTACAGAGTCCAAGAAGGTGGGAGAAACCATGATGAGAGAAAGAAAAAACTGCTCTGAGTATTTCTGGCTGTGGCTGCTTTAATGCTGGAGCTGCTGAGCGCATGCAGCAGGAGCCGGCAGAAGCTGTGGCTGTGCCCTTCAGATGGAGTTACTTGGAGGCAGCAGGGGAGAAGAGGACCTTGGTGGCCACCAGGACAGCAAGACCACTAATAGGGTTCCCATGGACCCATGCAGGAGCAAGGAGCCAGAACAGCTGAAAAAGGGGAGCCATTCAGAGGCCTTTGAGTCAACGCAAAGGACTGGCACAGGGCCTGTCCCATGTGAAGTATTTGGAGCATGAGCGATGGGGGAGACAGGCTCACTGGGAGAACAATGGGACACAGCAAGGACAGCCGATCTGCCCCACAATCAGTGCAGGACCACTCAGCGGAGATTGGTTGAGAATGCAGAATTGCATGGGGTGCAGTTTGATGAAAAACTCAGGCCCAGATCAGAGTTTCTACACAACCCAGGTGCACTGAGTCTCTGGAGAGCTGGAAGTACCTATAAGGTCAACCATTAAACCCTGAGCTCTATAAAAAGCCTTCCCTAGGGAAACAGCAGCAAAACAGCAATTTAGCTCAACCACAGAGCTCAAGTACTGGTTTCCACAGGAAGTTCCCCTGTGTTAGAAGTAAGCAAATGACAAAAAATTATTTCCGGCCCAGGCATACCACCAGTGCCTTGGGGCCCACCTGGGAATCTGAGGCTTGAAGT
>NW_007726685.1:155792-157356 GCF_000696425.1 Galeopterus variegatus | reverse complement strand
TATAAAAAGCCTTCCCTAGGGAAACAGCAGCAAAACAGCAATTTAGCTCAACCACAGAGCTCAANACTGCCACAGTGCCTTGGGGCCCACCTGGGAATCTGAGGCTTGAAGTCGGGGACTGGACCCCACTCCTGCATCCAGGCACATCACCAGCACCTCAGGGCTTGCCCAAGGGCCTGGGGCATGCATCCAGGGACCAGACCCGCCTCCCATAACCAGGCACACTGTGCCAGCACCTCGGAGCCTGCCTGGGAATCCAAGGCATGGAGCCAGGGGCCAGATCCCCCTCCCACAACCAGGCACACCATGCCAGTGCTTTGGGGCACACCCGGGGACCTGAGGCATGGATCCAGGGACCAGACACTCCCTACAACCAGGCACACCACCAGCACCAAGGAGCATGCCAAAAACATCACCTCCACGTGGGTGGCCCACCACAGCCACCACAATAACCATGGCTGCTGTGGAAGTGGCTAGATGCCACAACCACCATGCAGATGGTCCACCAGCCACTGGAGTGCATTGACACAAGGAGAGTCACTAGCAGAGATAAAGAAAAGAAGAGGACGTCTCTTTCCACAAAGCCCATTTCAGAGTGACAGAAGAAGTGTCTGCTCTATGATAATATTGGGGGACCTGATCACACCTCTCAGCATTGGACAGATCATCTAGGCAACAAAGTAAGAGTAACCATTATTCTTTCAGAAAGAGGGAAGAAATCTAGGGTAATTAGAGGGGGGAGGGGGGAGGGAGAGGAGGATGAGCAGAGTTTGGACAAGGGGCATAAAGGATAATTATGATTTGTAACAATATGTGTGCTAGTAATATTGATTTGATCAACATATCTCAATGTTGAACCCCCAAAATATGTATAATCAATTTTGATTCAATAAAACTTTTTAAAAAAGAAAAATCCTATTCTTGTTAAGCACAATATTTTATTTATCTTTCTGAGAATATTGATATTTATTGCTATCGTTGAAACATTTTTTCTTGTCTCTAGTTTCTAAATGTTGCCTTTTTCAGTTTAATTTGATATGTTTCTTCTATGTTAGAGGCTTTCCTCAGTTGCCTGCTGACCCCTTGGTTGTCTGGTCATATTTAAGAGTACAGATTAAGAAGCAATTGTAAGCTGAATGTATGAATGAAGAGGGATGGTCGAGTGTGGGTTTTACTATATAGTGTGTGATCTGTGTTTAATGTCATTAATCTTTAGGTCTTTCCTCTCGGACAGGTGGCATTTCTTAAAGAAGATGCAATCTTCCATCTAGAGATCTGCCAGGATCTAGAAACTGGGATGGGGGCAAGGGTTATGGATGTATGTCATCATTTTGTGCCTATGTTTACTCACTGAAATACTGCTGCTCTTAAGTGTGACTTATGACCCCTAATCAAAAGACCCTTATTTTATCATCTCAAGAAAATAAAAGTGTGGCCTTTTACTAGGGTTAGAGAGGAGACTTTACCTGGCTACATGGTGTAGGGTAGATTTGAGGATCTGCCTCTTTTTTTTTTTTTTTTTTTTTTTTTTTTTTTTTTTTTTTTTTTTTTTTTTTTTTTAAAA
>NW_007726685.1:147929-155387 GCF_000696425.1 Galeopterus variegatus | reverse complement strand
GGGAGCGCCGCCACGCTTCCCAAGCGGCGCACTATCCAGTGCGCCACCGGGCCGGCCCGAGGATCTGCCTCTTTTGCAAATAGATTTTCAGTCAATCTTCCTTATTTTCACCACCACTACTACTTCCAGAATTCCTGGATGCTGTTTATTCCTTAATCTTTTGCTGATTGTGGAGTATCACTTTCTTCTGCTGCCAATTCAGAACTCAGGTTTTCAGAGATCTGCTAAGTCCTTTACTACTCTTCTATATGCTTTCCAACTCCCAAATTGTTGCTGTTCCTTACACTCACTGTCCCATACTGGTGTATTTTAAGCACTTTTAACAAATCTTTCCACTGTTGTTTCAAAAGATTAGCAAAAGTGCATGCCTGAGTTTGATCATTCCTCTTTATCAAGAAGCCCAGTATATTTGTTTACTTTTAAGATATAATTTTTGCATTTGTCTCATTTTAATTTTTATTATAATTACATCATTTTTATTTGTTACATTAAACAAATTACTAAGACCAAAGTGTACTGTCTTGTTTCTTTTATCTGTAAGGTTAGAAATACTTTCTTGCACTCTAGCAACCCTGATGGAAATTTACCAATCTACTTTTTGTTTTACAAATTAATTACAGAGAGGAATATGAAGGGAAAATTTGAAAAAAATGTATTTATAGTAGAGTTTGTATTCTTTTTGGCAGTTAATAGTGGAATCATACCGAATAGTGACACTTAGAACGTTTGCAAATTTTAAGGTTATGTAATGGAGGAGTGGTAGATGGAAGAGAAGGGCAGAACAAATTCATTACCAATTAGACTCATGAGTGTATTTAATAATAATTTTGGGGACTTACCCGTTAGCTTACTCAGTTAGAGTGATACTGATAATACTAAGGTCAAGTGTTCATATCCCTGTACCGGCCAGCTACCCATAAAAAAAAAAAAGAAAAATAATCTTTGACATCTCATGAGCCTTTGTCTTTTTTATTTGTTTAGTTATGTTATTTTTATGTCATATTGTACACAATTTGTGGTGATGTATGAATAGCTCATCACACTACCATTCTCCAGAAATTTGCTTGAAATTTTTCACACACCATAACTTTGTCATTAGATCTTGCCTTTAGACAGGTCTTCACCAAATAATTCTAAGGAATCTGTGGTTCTGTTTTTCTTATTCCCCTCTCTCTCACTTTCTCTTCCTTTCTCTTTCTTTCTCTCTTTCCTTTCCTCCCTCCTTTCCTTCTTTTCTTGCAAATATTACATCAGGGTGTTCTAATAAAGAAATTGGCAGGATTTAAACTGGACAGGATTGTAGGTCCAAGGGCCCCTGCCTTCATCCTTTCCCCAGTGTCTTATTGCACTTTGTTGTTGGCTGTGTGGTTAGATCTGCTTTGGTCATTTGCCTTTATGTCTTGCACACCTGTTAAAAAGCATTCACAGCTAGAAACTGGCCCACTGCAGATGCTGTTACATTCCCAGATTTATGACAAAATTCAATTAGTATTACCTTCCTTAAACTTTCAGACTAAAACTGGAACTGAAGTTTGGAAGGTGAAAGCCTTGAGGAAATCCCCTCTTTTATTTAATGTACTTCAATAAGCAGCTTAACTTATTTTTTGAATTTCCAGACAGGAGACCTGTATTATAATAACAATTTTTTTGTAGACTATTTGCTTTAAGCGTTCGATTATACAAGAAACCTCATTTTCCCTGTTTTATAGATGAAGACACAAGCACCAAAATGGTACTTAATTTGCCCCAAGTCAATTGCTAATAAGTAGGAAGGAGAACTCGAACCCAGTTCTTTCTGTTTTGGAGTCCCATGATTTTTTCCAGGATACTTTATGACTCCTTCCCATCCTGGTTCTGATACTACTTAGGCAAGTCCCTGGAAAGAAAAAGAGTTGGCAGGCACATTAAACCTTAACAGCCCAGAGGAGTTTATCATCTGTTTTGGCAAGATTTTGTTTGAAGTTTTTAGGGCATTGCATTAATACATTTAGAAAGACTCAGATATCGATAGATGACTTATAAAAGTATTTTTCACATTATAATGAAATTCACTAATTGGAGAAAGATCTTTCTTTAGAATGAGATCATGATATATGAGGGCTTTTGTGTGCATTTTACAGTTTGCAAAGCATTCATTCTATCATCATGACACCTCTAAAGTTAGCTATTTCAGTTATGAGGAGTAATGTTTATATTCAAAAGAAATAGATAACTGTTCTCTTTAAACTGATGAAAATAAAGTGTAGAATATTATAAAACAGGTAGAGCTTTATTACTTTCAAATACATGCAGTAATTAACTTAAAGTAAGTCAACATAGTCCATTCACTCTTTTCAGCTTGAAAGGATCCTTGGTGATATCTTTCAATGAATAGATAAAACCAAATTTGTAATTAGCATGTTAATTATATGGTCTCTTTAAATGTACTTGAGAGACCTTTAAAACTGTTTTTTTATACATCTAAAGCATTGCCCCTGAAAGTCTGGTTAGTTTTATTAATCTGCTCTGCCTAGGAAGGAAGTATTTGCTAAAGAAAGGTAAATTTCCCCCAACCCTTATTCACATCATCACACCTTCTGAATTACTGGGTTCTTATTAATGCATTTTCCTTTGGTTTCATTCGTGCAAAAGTACAAATAACATTTTTGTTGTGAAAGTCTGGTTTCTCTTATAATAGGTGTTCTAATCTGGTGATCATATTTCTAAAGGATAGCATGTACAATCTAGAGTAAACCCATTGGATGTGGCCTTGTACTCATTTGTTTTCTGTTGCATATAACAGAATACCTGAAACTGGGTAATTTATAAAAAAAAGAAATTTATTTATTACAGTTTTGGAGGCTGGGAAGTTCAAGGTCAAGAGAGAACATCTGTTGAGGTCTGCCTTCTTGGCGTGGACTCTTCAGAGTCCTGAGGCACACAGGGTAGCCCACGGTGAGGGGGGTAAGAGCAAGTTAATGTCCTCACTTGCTTTCCTTATAAAACCACCAGTGCCATTCCTATGTTAACCCATTTATCCATTAGCCCATCAGTTCATGAATAGATTACTTCATTCATGAGGGCAGAGCCCTCAGAATCCAATCACCTCCCAAAAGCCCTTCCTTTCAAATACCATAGTCAGATACCCACATTCTTTTTTTTTTTTTTTTAAAAGATGACTGGTAAGGGGATCTTAACCCTTGACTTGGTGTTGTCAGCACCACGCTCACCCAGTGAGCCAACCGACCATCCCTATGTGGGATCCGAACCCTTGGCCTTGGTGTTATCAGCACCGCACTCTCCTGAGTGAGCCACAGGGCCGGCCCACTTTCTTAACACTGTTACAATGCGGATCAAGCTTCAATGAGTTTGTGGGGGACGTTCGCTTATAGCAGGCCCAATCCAAACAAGGCACTGAGGAATAATAAGAAGAGAAAAAACCAAGAAATATTATCTTTAGCACAAACTCTTCGTAGAAATATTAGACTTCAAAAAGGCTATATAAATTTTTCAAAAATAAAAATTTTTTCATCCCAAAGATATGTTTTGTATTGTTCCTCTGTTTTCCATTACTAAGAGTCAAGTAACAGTGAAGCAAGTTTCCTAGAAATATAGTCCATTTTTAAATAAAATAAATCTCAATCTATTAGATATTTAAATTAGGATTCTTCTATTTAGTAAATATACATGTGTAATAGTTTAAAAATGTAATGATCTAATGTTACTTTTAATATCTTGTTTAGTAAATTGGCTTGATGATAATTGAGATGTAATTCATTTTAACAAACACTGTTATACAAAAGATAACTTAGATGATTGGTTATGAGTTATAAATAATTATTAAATTACTGAAAAAGATTCATAAAATTACATTTAATTATTTTCTTTTTCTTTTTTATTTATCTATTTTTATTTTAATGTCTCAATATACATTGTAGTTGATTTTCGTGACCCTTTACCCATTCCTTTTCCCCCTCCCTCCCCCTTCCCCCCATTTTTTTCTTTTTAGATTACAAAAGTAGTACATGCTTACTGAAAATGTCAAACAACTCAGAAATGTATAAAGTTAAAATTAGTCTCTTTCTCTTCTTCTTTTCTACTTCCCATTTTTTAGAATAACATTTTGGTGTATCTCTTTCTAGACCTTTTGCTGTGTACATGTAAACATATATACATGTACTACACATGGTTTGGGTTTGTTTGCTTTAATGGAAACTACATTTTCTACAAATTTTTTTTCTTGCAACAACCTATGATGTACACCCTTCAATGTTAGAACTTACAGAACTCACACATACATATATGGGCTTTTCCTCACATATCGTTAAATCAGAATTTCTTAAATCAATTCATTTAACCAATTGCAGAACATTCAGGTCACCTTTAGTTTTTATTATTGCAAAATTTCATTTGCAATAATAAAAACTAAAGGTGACCTGAATGTTGTAGATAGTATCTAGTATATCTATATTTTTGTCCAATAAATTCTTAGAATTGGAAATGCTGGATTGAAGGGAATACACATTTAAAATTGTGGTAAGTATTTCCAAATTGCTCTCTTAAAAAATGGTACCAGTCTACAGCAGTGCATTGTAACTCTATGCTTTTGCCCAGCTGGGAATTATGATGCTTTTATTTTATTTTATTTTATTTTTTCATTAAATTTTTATTTTGTCAATATACAATGTATAAGGTGGCCAATGGCTACCATATTTGCTCACTTGTGCTTGCTCTTTCTCAATCGTATAACTTCGTATAATGTATGCTATACGAAGTTATTACGAATATTTTCTCCCACTCTGTTGGTTGTCTTTTAGCTCTGTTAATTGTTTCTTTTGCTGTGCAGAAGCTTTTTAGTTTGATATAATCCCATTTGTTTATTTTTCCTTTGGTTGCCCGTGCTTTTTAATATTTTCTAACCTACATGCAAAAGTCGTGTTGTTTTAATTTGTACTTATTTGATTTTCAAGTGAAATTTTACATCTTTTTACATGGTTAGTAACCATTTGGGTTTCTCTTTTATCTGGTTTTTTGGCTTTTTGAAATTGATTAGTAAGAGCTCTTTGAACGTAATGGCTATTAGTCTTTTGTCTGTTTTATTCCTTCCAGCCTGCCATTTGTCACTTACCTTTAGTAACAATTTGGGTTTCTCTTTTATCTGTTTTTTTGGCTTTTTGAAATTGATTAGTAAGAGCTCTTTGGACGTAATGGCTATTAGTCTTTTGTCTGTTTTATTCCTTCCAGCCTGCCATTTGTCACTTACCTTTGTTTATGGTCATTAACAAGCATAAATTTCTGATTTTTATGGAACTTTTTACCTAGGAACAAATTTCTTTGCAGTTTTTTTCATTTTTTCTTTCTTTCTTTTGTTTTTTTGGCTGCTGGTTGGTACAGGGATCAAACCCCGGACCTTGTCTTATCACCACTCTAACCAACTGAGCTAACTGGCTACCTCTTTAATTCTTTGCTTAGGTCTTTCAATTGTTTTATAGTTTTTATCACATTTCTTATATCTATTACTACATGGTTTTTAAGATGTTTTTATTTTTAATTTTAGTTGAAATTTGGGTGAGATCTTTTTTTCCCATAACGTTTTCTATTTGGTTATTAGGAAAGTAATGTGTATATGTTTATATGTATGTGTGTTTAATGTCTATCTTGTAACTGACTAACTCACTGGTTTCTATTATTAATGCTAGTGTTTTTTCAGTTGAGTCTGTAGGTATGCAGTTACCTTATTTGCAAATAATGATAATTTTGTCTTTTCTTTTTTAGTATTTTATAGATATATAAATATATCATATATTTTTAATACTAAGGACATTGTTAACTCTTTTCTGATACCTTGTGTACTTAAGGAAGTTTGCTTTTATTCCAAGTTAGTATGTTTTTTAAAACCAGAAATGAATATTTGCAGTAATTATATTTTTCTCTTTTTAACTGTTTTGTAGTCAGGTAAATTAAGAATTTCCTTGTATTAAACTTTTGTTTTCCTGAAATAAATCTTTTTCAGTCTCATTTTATTTTAATAAAAATTTGACTTATTAATATTTTATTTAGGGTATTTATATACATATATGTTTGCTGTGGGTATTACATTATGCAATTAGATTATTATTAGATTACGTGAGCCTTGTGGAATGAATTGTGAGGCTTTCTACTTGTGCTTGGAAAATTGTAACAACAAAGGAATCTATTTCTGTTTCTTGAAGTTTTGGTAGAATTCACTTAAAAACCATTTTATAGGTGCTAAGGGTAAATCTTTATTACTTTTTAAATTTCTCCTAATGAGGGTTTTTGGTCCATCTGTTTTTTCCCCTCTCTTCTTGAGTCAAATTTTAATTAATTTAATGATAAATTTATTATTTTCCTTCAAAATAGTGTCTTTCATCGGTATATGTGGTTCTCAAAGTGCGGTCTAGGAGCCCCTAGGAGTTCTTAAAAAGGTTCATGAGGTCAGATATATTTTTATAATATATAATAATTTGCTTTTTTCATTCCCATTCTGTCAAGAGTATACAGTGGAGTTTTCCAGAAGCTACATGATGTGTACTGTTGCAGCAAATTAAGTGTAGAGCAGATATGAAAATACGGCTATCTTCTTTTTCTTAAATTTATTTTAACATATATTTGTACATATTTGTGGGGTCCTCAAAAATTTGTTTCAATGCATGCATATATTGCTCATTGATTCACTTAGGTAGCATAGTTTTGTACCCATCAGTCTACCATTTTTCCTCCTCCCCCAACTCCGTCTCTGGTAACCATATTCTACTTTCAACTTCTGTGAGAACCACTTTTTTTTTCCTTTAAAGATTCCACATGTGAGTGATATCATGTGCTATTTGTCTTTTTGTGCTTGACTTACTCCACCTAACATGATGTTTTTGAGTTCCATCAATGCAGCTATCTTCTATTAAGACACATTTTAAGAGATTTGCAAAAATGTACCACAGTGCCACTTTTCTCACTAAATTATTTCATTTGAGGGCTGGCCACTTAGTTCAGTTGTTGAGAGCATGGTGCTGATAACACCAATGTCTGGGGTTTGATCCCTGTACTGGCCAGCTGCCAAAAAATAAATACAAAAAAACCCTCAAAAACAACTATTTCATTTGAAACATGAATTTTTTAAAAAAATGTTATTTATGTTAACATCTAATGGATTTATTTAATATTTTTTAATGAATTAGTGAATATTTTTAATATTCATAGTTTTTTTTTTTTTTTAATTTTTATTTTGTCAATATACACTGTATATGATTATTATGGCCCATCACCGACACCTCCCTCCCTCCTCCCTTTCTCCCCTCCCCCCCAAGAATGTCTTTTCCGTTTGCTTGTTGTAGTAACTTCATGAAAGTATAGTTGTTATATCTTCTTCCCCGCCCCCCCCCCCCCCCCCCCCCCTTTTTTTTTTTTTTTTTTTGTTTGTTTTTTTTTTTGTTTTTTTTTTTTTTTTTTTTTTTTTTTTTTTTT
>NW_007726685.1:78777-147919 GCF_000696425.1 Galeopterus variegatus | reverse complement strand
GAATCCCACTTGATCGTGATGAATGATCTTGCATATGTGTTGTATTCTGTTTTCTAATATTTTATTGAGGATTTTTGCATCTATATTCATCAAGGATATTGGCCTGTAGTTTTCTTTCTTGGTTATATCTTTATCTGGTTTTGGTATCAGGATGATGTTTGCTTCGTAGAATGTGTTTGGAAGCTTTGCTTCTGCTTCAATCTTTTGGAATATTTTGTAAGGAATCGGTGTCATTTCCTCTTTGAATGTTTGGTAAAATTCTGCTGTGAATCCATCTGGTCCTGGGCTTTTCTTTGTTGGGAGCTTTTTGATAACATCTTCAATCTCCTTTATTGTTATTGGCCTATTCAAGTTTTCTATATCTTCCTCAGTATTATTCTTTCAAGGTCCATCCATGTTGTTGCAAATGGCAGTATTTCATTTGTTTTTATAGCTGAGTAGTATTCCATTGTGTAGATATACCACATTTTCTGTATCCACTCATCCGATGATGGACATTTGGGTTGATTCCAGCTCTTGGCTATTGTGAAGTTAATATTCATAGTTTTAATAGTTAATATGATCAATATTTATAGATACAGCCAGCACAAACAAAAGCTATTTGAGGTCCTGAGAAATTTTTAAGAATATAACAGATTCTTTAGCCAAGCTTTTTGAGAACCACTGATTTAGATATAACAATTTAAGTTATTTGAAGGTGCATGAACTCATTTTCTTTAATTCTTTAAATCTATGAATAGAATATTCTACTGTATATGTATGTACATCTGCATCTGTATGAACACCTATGTACATGTATACATCTTTGTTTTTTACATGTTTTTGTATTTATTGTGTCTGTTCATGTATGCTTGTGAGCAGAGCTGCAACTTGGACGGAAGCACTGGCCTACTTGGGGTTTTGGGTCCTCCTGTGGCTGACTTTGTCCACAGGCCAAGTTTATAGAAGTGATTTACATATGTGAGCTAGTGGACTTCTGATGGGACTATACAAAAGTCACAGAGTTCCCTAGCCCTGGGCAGGAAGAGTAGAGGGCTGTCATAGGACAGCTTCATCATCTGATGGTTGCACTAGATTTCTGGAAACCCATATTGTGCCCAAGGCAGGAATTTAAAGGTATCTCTAGACTGCGGCTTCACTGTGTGAAATCCTGGCCCCTATGAATATTTCAGTGATGATCGTTCTCTAAAATAAAATTGAAGGAGGAAATACATTTGCACATCTTAGCCACACTCGGTTGCCAACAGATATTTGCTAAAATTCGTTTCACTGATGTTATTAACTCTAGAGTTACCTGAAATTTAGTTGCCAAGTTATCTCTCATTATCATGTGACCCTAAAGGATAAGACTCAGCCACATATGTCTTTATTTTATCTATCCCAGAGCCTTTTATTCATTGCAGCTCTTCTGTGTTTCAGATTCCCCCCTCCCTATCTCTACTCCTACCCCAACCCACTTGTAGGATTTCCTCTTATGGTTATTTCCAACCAAAATCCTTCAGAGCTAAGCAAACATCAGCACCCACAGGATTGGAAGATCAGTGGAAATTCTCCTTAAAACTCACAACATAGAAATAGCAGTTCTGGGAACTGGGTTAATAGAGCTATACCGTGTAATTTGGCCCTGCAGATTCCCTCTATCGTTGCTGATATGTCTTTGCTTTTCCCCTCTTGCCTTGTCTAAAAAGGAAATATTCAATCTTTTTAACACTGTCTAAAGGTTTTTATTGCCAAAGTAGTAGAAAACCTAGAGTGAAGATGTCTCTTCTTATGTTTCACTCCAATAGAGAGGATTTTGGTGGGGTTATCCTGACATAAATTTTATTCATTAAAGGAGACACCCAGATTCAGCCTGTTACAGTCATTTCATCTCATGCATGATGTCTGAGGCTCTGGGGAAGAGAAGAGAGTGGGATTGAGGCTGGGAGGTGGTGGGGGTGAGGAGATGGTGGTGGAGAAGTCTTTACCCCAGCTAAGTGGTAGGGTCAAGCAGTGGTTATAGGAGAATATTCTCCCTGTCTTTGCTTCCTCTTTCTGCTACCATGCCTGAGATAAAAAGTGAGGAGCAGGCCCTGGTGAGGCAGATGGTCAAGGTTGTAGCAGGCTGCCAGAACTCTGACACAAAGTGAGGAACAGGTACTAGTGAGCAGAAGTTTGAAGTTGTAGCAGATTGCAGTGAGGCGAGGAAAAGGAGAAGGAATTTTAGGCATTTGCCCTGGATGGGCAGAAGGAAGGAGAGTTACTAACCTACTTATTGAGCACAGTTTCCAACTGGCTATTTGTGTGCAAGAAAAATACATAAGTGTGTATACGTATGTGTGCGTTTGTGTGTGTTGGGAGAAGAGTTGAGAGCAGGGGGTACTGCTAATGCCTTTAACTACCCACACATCTATGGTTATTTCCCTATTGGTACAAGTCGACATTTGTATTATCTTTGTTATTATAAATGAGTCCAAGAAATGTGTTGGATTGAGAAGACTTTAGAGTTGAAGGGCATTGGTGGTAATTTAGAAACCCCAACATCACTGCCTATCACCATGTCCCACCAGTCTGTGTCCTCATTATCTCCTAAAGTTGCCTACTCTTCTTCATCCTCACCAGCACTGCCATAATTTATTATTTCTTGCTTGATTTACTGCTTTAGTTTATCAAATGTCTTCATTTTCCATAGTTCCCATCTTCCTCTTCTAATTCACAATGCAACCAGAGTAAGCATTCCTGAAGGCAAATATGATCGTGCCACTCCATAACTTAAAATCCTTCTGTGGCACCATATTGCTCTAAGTGTATAATCTAAACCCCTTAGTATGGGTACAGTCATTCTATAAGTTACATCCTGCTTTCTCCTTTGCACTTCCCAGCCACACATCCTCAGCTCTTTAGGGACCATTGATTTATAGTTCTCAGAACCTTCCCAGCACAATCTGCCCTTTACACCTTAGGATTTCCTCTATTTGGAACTTTCCCCATTTCTTTACCCAGTTAATTCTAAGTCACTGATGACTCAAATCTCAAATTAGGTGTCACTTTTCTCAAAAGACTGAGCTGAGGATCTTTTAATTGTCCCCCTAAGGGTATAAGTATATCCCTGTCACAACCACTCTGTATTTTATTTTCATTAATGTTATTAATTATTAATACCACTGATGTTTATTATCATTTTACTTCCCTTTCATCTCTCTTAGTTCATGCATTTAATCATGGGTAGAAACTGGTTGTTCATCTCTGTATTCTCAGTAAAGATTGCACCAGAGAGGCAGTACCCTTAAAATAATGAAGTATTGAATCCTTTCATCTGATGGTTGAGGAACCAAGGCCCAGAGAGATAAGCCACTTTGCGAGCAATCATACGGTATTTAGAAGCAGAGCTTACCTTTTGGTCTAATGTTTGTTCCCCTCTATTAGGAATTACAGACTTAGGTATCTAGAAGGGCCAGATAGGGGAAAAAAAAAAAAAATGAGGAAAGGGGGCTGGACACATTCTCTCCTTTTTCTGGAACATATGACTTTTTCACACTGTGTTTTCCCGTGTATGATAAAGAAATATTTTGGTACAAGAAATATTTTATTTTCCTCTCAAACTACCATATAAGAAAAACAATAGTATGAAAATGATAGTTATTTGGCTACCTGATGAATTATAGGAGATTCAAAGATCAAATGTATGTGGCGTTTGTCATGTGATGGTTTCAGTCTTTGCGTTCTTGTCCTAGCTTGGCACTCCAAACCTTTTGACCTTTCCAGTTTCATCTCTAATCATGGAACCCATACCCTCATTTACACACAACACACACACACACACACACACACACACACACACACACACACACACACACACACTATGCTCCAACTTTACTCAATTGTATTTCTCCAACATGCCTTTTAAAAAAAAATTATTTAATTTAAAAAAAATTGTAACATAGTTGATTGTACATATCTGTAGGGTACAGAGTTGAATATCATTACTTGTATGCAATATGTGATGCTCAAATCAGGATAATTAGTATATTCAACATCATACAATGAGTCATTTTTTGTGGCCCTTTACCAGTTCCTCCCTTACCCTGTCCCCGCTTTCCCACCTCTGGTAACTTCAGTTCTGTTCTCTCCTTTTGAAACAACATGCCATTTTTAATGCCTCTTTCTCTCTGTCCTTCCCTCCTGCCACCTCTGCTTGAATCAGCCTCAATCCCTCGTCCCCCTATCACTCATTCTCATTGTTTGATGCTAGATGAACCTCTAAGCTCAAAAGCCATTCCCAGGTGTAGAACTTCTAGTCAGTAGTGTATGTATGTATGTGTGTGTGTGTGTGTTAATAGTACACAGCATTTTAGCAAGCAATTATTCAATTGCCCCATTCAGGACTTGTCTAGAATTCTCAAATAAAGTTAAAGCAGAGTCCAGGATTAAATTTCCAGAGGGTGACATACTGCCTCTGGTATGAAATTTGATTAAACTTGATCATTTTAATTCCATTTGGTTCTGTGGGGGAGAAAGAATTAATAGCTTACTTTAGAGAATTGATTTTTTTCCCATTGACTAAGGAATAGAACATTTATTAAAATTATCTTGGTGACCTCAAAGGAAGAGATGTATTTCTTTTTCCTTGGCAGAAACAGGTCCAGGGTATTATTAGCATGTGGTAAAAACTGGTTAATTGAGCAATACTGACTTCTTTGGAATTCAGCCTTCTAGTCACTGCTGTGTGATTAGTTCTGTCCAACCTGTTGGCATGATTGAGCGGAGAGCCTGCAGAGGATTATGAAGGAAAAACCCTTCAACAAGTCTCAGATACTGAAGACATTTGATTTAATTTCCCATGGTATCCCCGGTTATCTGATTTCCCTTGGCAACCCAGTTCTGCCTTACTTACAATCAGAGGGTGGCAGGTTACGTTGCAGACTTGATGGCATCACCTGGAAGTGACTGTAGGGAACAGAGTTTGCCTCAAAAGAAGAGACAGAAAAGTCACTAAGAAAGGACAGAAGAGTCTGAGGTCCTTTAAAGAAGAGATAGACAGTTTAATATAGCTCAGATTTCATTGGTGAGGGAGGCTTCAGTACTACTTGTAGCAGAACAATTTGGGGATATAAGGGAATGAGATCAAGTTCTGTAAGTCTTTTAAGGGATAAATTTGAATTTTATTATTTGCAAATTGTAGATAAAGTTTCAATTAAACAATAACATTATCATTTATTCAGTACATGCCAGGAATCTTTCTTGGTTCTTTACATACATTATTTCATTAAATTCTCACAATATCCTTGCAAGGAAAGTATTAGTATCCCTGCATAGATAAGGAAATAAGTGTTTCTTGATCTCTTGAAGTATGAGGCTAACAGAAGGATGGGACAACACAGACTACAAGGTTTCAGCTTTAGGAGACTATTATTCATTTTTTCTATGATCTCAAAGTCCAATAAGTCTCAATACTCTTTATTATAAAACAGTGTACTAACTAATGTTCCTTTATGATAACCTTTAGCCATTCAGAAAAGTTTAAATCACATTCATCTTAGGCCAACTTTTTCATTTTGCACATTAGGAAATTGAACCGCAGAAGTTAAGCAAAATCTAAAGGGCAGGTTTTGTGACTCCTGGTAATTTGTATGTTATACCATACCCATACACTTTGAAATAGGGCTTGAATAAATGGAAGGAAAGAAGGGAGGGTCTTGTAGTACTACGAATGGTATTAGGTTGAGCTAGCAGAGTAAACAAATAAATCAGAAGGTACTAATGAGAAATTTAGGCACTGGGAACAGTTCTTACCTAGCTAGTGATTCATTTGTCCTTTTTTGCTCAGCCTGAAAGAATTAACGCACCTAATGTTTCTGAATGCTCTTCAGTCTTTAGAAGTCTCTAGTGCCCTGCTGATCATTTGAAGGAAGTCACATTTGTTTAAAAGGACAGGGCTGCATATATGAACCACAGCATATACATATGTTAAGCCATGTCTTGAAGTGGATGTGCATGATAATGACTGGCCAATTTTGTGATATGTAGAAGCAGAGACTACATATGGTATATATGTGTATGTTCCTGTCATGTTCACAAAATGCTATATACTGTGACAGGACATGTCATTACCATTCTTTAAGGTGAAAACTGTGGGAGTCTGATAGGAAACTGAGAAATCATAATACCATGCACTTACTATGCAAAGCATTTTACATGAGTTTTGTTTAATCCTCATAACAATTGTGATTGTGAATGTTATCGTCTTCAGCTTAGCAGTTTTTTCAGTTTTTTATTAATCCTTCCCAGAATGTTTTCTCTAACATTTTATTATAAGTTTCAAATGTATGAAAAATTGAAGGAATTGTTAGTGAATGCACATATACTCACTTAGACTCTACAATTGCTACTGTTTTCCTATATCTGCTTTATTATATATCTAGCTATCTTTTATCCATCCATCAATCCATCTTAGTTTTTCTTGTATTTCAAAGTGAGTTTCAGACATTATTACATTTTACTCCTAAACACTTAAGTGTAGGTAGACATCATTAACTCGATAGAGTTGAAAATATGTTAGCACTAATTTAAAAACAAAAAACAAAAAAACTGGGGCCATCAATTCTATGTTTTGGGGACTATGTACATGGTTACTTTGGGTTTTCCCCCATGAAATAAAATATTTTAAGAAAAAATGTAAGCTACCCATGTTAAGAAACACTCATACCTCATTAATGAGAAGTAGAAATCTGTAGGGAGGAGGGGGATACCCCTGTTGAATTCCTAGCCCACAACAAACCAGCATTGCAAAGTGAAATCTTACTTCATTTCTCACTTTAAATGAGACTGAGGTCAGTGCCACAGTTCTAAACACTAACTCCTCTCCTAAAAAGGGGAGTTTGGTTAGCAAATTAGTTAAACACTTAGGTAATGATATTGGAACTTAATTTCACTGAACATTTCCCCTCTTTTCTCTTTTTTCTGGGTGTGACTAAATTGCCTATAGCATGCTGCATGGTTGCTGGTAAAACAGGAAATGGGGTAAGTAATTTAGGTAGGGAATTTTTACTACCATTTAAATACAAGCTACCTGATTCTTAAAGTACTTTTACTACTACTATCTCTTTTTTTAGAGTGAATTCACTAGCTACTAGAGAAATTGGTGCAAAGAAACATTTTTTATTGTATAAATTTAGGGTGTTAACCTGTTTAGTTTAGTTGCATAGCATATTAGTAGTCTATTAAACCAGATTCATTTTTTTGTATGTGTAGATTTAAGATTCATTTTTTGTGTGTGTAGATTTAATGTGATTTAATGCATATTTTATATGCATTAGGCACTTAAATAGATAGGGAAGTTATTTTAAAAGAATAAATTCTACATTGGTCTTAGAAACTAAATTAGAAACAAATTATAAAATTATGCCATAAAAGATAAGGAGTAAAATCCTAGTTAAGAACAGCAGTGAGTTTATACATAGATAAGACATAGAAAACATAGGTTCACAATCCTTTATCTGAAACCCATGGAGGCCAAATGTGTTTTGGAATTTAGAATTTTTGGATTTTAGAAATGTAATATAAATATCATATATAACATACCCCTCCCCTCCAGAGCCTGGGGTGCTACTATATAATCAAGCATATTAATGTTTCTGCAATGAAATATATGAATATTCACACTAAGTTTGATAGTCTCTAAATATCCTCATTTGTTCAAATCATGATTTAGTTGCCAACTGAGTTTTAAAAAGCAACTTTAATTTTCCAGAGCTTTTTGGATTTTGAGACTAAAAAGGGCCATGTGACTGTTGGAGCTTCCTGTACACTGTGTAGAGAAAAGCCAGAGAGAAGTATATATTTCTGTATTGGAATCTCATACTTGGTTCAGTGATTTACAGAAAAAGTAACTAACTTGGCTTTTTGGGGGGTTGTATTTCACATCTGCATTTCTAGAACGTAATAATCATATACATACAAAGATTTTGGGGTTTAGTTAGGTTTTATGAAATTAATCTCAAATACTTATGATTCTGGCATAATAAAATTTGATCCTATGTTTTAGAAACTTGTCAGCATAATCAGAGCATGCTCTTTTCTAAATGTTTTCAGTTTGTATCTACATTGTTAGTGAGTTGCTGTTTTCATTCCTTATCAAAGGATTTCAAACTAACCTTGGTTCTTTCAAAAGATCCTGATTGACATAAGGATACTGGAAGAGAAAAATGACAGGACACTAGTCTTTTTCTTCAGTGCCCCTACTTCATTGTAGGTTGAAAAGATTTTGGAGGAATTGCCATTAAAGATTTGATTCAGGGAATTTAGAAAAGAATTAATTGCCTTGGGTATTTTTGTTCATCTTTTCTCTAGAATGGTGGTTGTGTTGTATCTATAGCAAAAGTGATTGCAAGTGACATGCTCATGAGTAGTTATCTAACAGAGAGGTGAGAAATGCACTTACTAAGTACTAAATGGGAACTGAATATACCTTAATGAGTACTAAACCCTCTAAAGGACAGTCAGGTATATGTGAAGGACCTCTGTGAAAACATTTATTCTAAATTATATTAGAAAAGTTATTAACCACATTTAACTTTCAGAATTGAAAATCTGTCATCTTAGGTATTGGTTTTTTGCCGTATATGTAAAGATAAGGTTTTTAAGCTGTCTGTTAACCCTTTCCTCTGTCTCTTCACTCTGGAGGGAAAAAAATACCTGTAGTTGAAGTTTTTTAACTGGACTAAGACACTCTAAATATATTTCAAAATGTGAAGGATTTAAAAAACCAATTTTCTTAAATACATAATAAGTAATGTTTTAACTCATTTTTAGGATTGGTTTTTGCTGCAACCCTTTGGACTTTCTAGAGTCTAAACAATTTTTTAAATAGTTTCCATTCTTGTGGTTGCCTCTTTTAAATATTAATCCTTTAAAATGTAATCTTGTACATTAATTACTTTCACCTGTGATGCAATTTCGTGCAAGTATCATTCAATAGTTAAACTGTTGATACAGTATCAAGACTGTCTTTTAAAATACCTAAAATGTTTCTGATATTCAGAGAATTAGTAACAGTTTATCAAGGTCAAACACTTAGTGTTGGAATAAAATCTTGAATGTAGAGAAGTAATTTGGTTATTGTCAGATGTAGGGTTTATCTGGATGTTTCATTGTTAAGCCACAATCCCAAAGCATATGAAAGCACTCCCTGTAATCAGTTATATTCTCAGCTGGATACAGAATGTGTAGATCAACTGTTTCTTAATTTGCATTTTTAGAGGAACAGTGGCCTTTTATTCTTTTTTTCCCCAGATCAATTAAATTTATCCATTAGCTAAATTACTTTTTGTTTTCTACCTGTGGTTAGCAGTGTCTTTCAGTCTTGCAGAATTAAATTACAATGAATACGGGCCTATAAGTAGTAATTTCTATTAGTGAAAATCAGACATTAAGAAGAATGATTCACAAGTTGTCCCTAACTTCTCTTTGTTAAAAGTAACCCTGTAAATAGCCATAAAGTTGGTTTGAAGTTTTAATCATTTGAATGATGTGGGCTTGTTAGTTTGTTAGCAATATCCCAGTGTTCTCAGCAGAGTAGAGCAGTTTTAATAATACCATAATATATTTTTCTACCTCAGTTCCTTTCTATTACAATTTTAGGTTACAGACTAAAGCTAAAACTCATAATGGGGACTTCCCAAAACCTATTTCCTGGCTCATGAGTAGATTTTGGGGGAATGTCAGATTTTTATTCAGATATTTATCTGATATTACATTTATGAACATTCAGAACATTGATACTTTAAAATTTAATATTTTTTCTTTAGCAGTGAGAAAAAAAAAACGTACAGCTTTTACATTGATTTCCCAAAAGTAAGCCCCATTTTCAGCAAGAGGGGAGATACAAGCATTTTCTAATATGGATGTGATTATTGTAATCCACAATTTTGTAGTTTCTGAGCAATAATCAGTCATCTCTGTTTCACCTTTCTGTCTTCGGAGGTATAAATCCCAGAATATGGCAGTTCTCTCAGAAAAACCCCTTAGTGTGCTTTTGTCTTTGAAGCTTTAAAAATTGTCTTATATGCCATTTTAAAAAGTAGTTACTTGATTCCACTAGAATACAAGATCCATGAAGTGAGGAATTTTTGTCTGCTTTGTTCTCTGCTTTCTATCTAATGTGTAAAATAGTGCTTGGCACATAGTATGCACTCTATCAATATTTTTCAATAATTGCATTAATTCTTGCCTTTAATGAAAAAAGTGAAGTTTTTCATGACAGTGAATTAATTTTTATGTTATTCAGAAAGCAGAGTCTGTTGCTGGGAAGAAATGATATAGTTCAGCTAAAAGAAGCCTACAAATGGATAACTCACCCCCTGTTTTCAGAGGAACTGGGTGTTCCAATTGATGGAAAGGTATTGGGTCATCAGCATTGTTAATTTCATTCTGTAGTTTTACTAATTTTACTGAATTATGTGGCAGAGTTTTGGTTAGCCAATAGAATTTTCTCTTTAAATAATCCCATGAAGGATTTTTAAGTTTTTAAAATGTTAATTTCTAACAATCTTAAATTGAGGTTAAAGCCCTTCGTTGTTTTTTTTTTTTTTTAACCCCCAAAAGACTTCTTTGTGATCCAGGACACTTACAAGTGTAACAGGTGCAGTATACCCTAATTGACCTTAAAAAGTTAGAAATGAATCTTGGCCTTTAATGTATTTATAGTTTAATTGGAGAGACAGATTTACTGATACAAAGCAATATATAAATAACTGTGAGCAAGTGTAGGGTCAACTCTAGACTATTTAATTTTGATTTATCAGTGGTTAATCTTGTTTTCAAATATATAGACAAAACCTATTGAACCACAGCAAGAATAAGCTCAATCTTTCCTGCCTTGTTGGTATCTCAAGTCCCTCTGTTTACTATAAGGCAGAAACTGTCTTTGAAACCAGAACATTTATCCATTCCCTCTATTCCAGAGCAGAGCTTGCCTCAGTCTCTGGAATGGATTGAATTTCAAGGAAGAGCTCAATAGGTTTCTGGATTTGAAAATAGGACATATTCCCAGGCCATCTTAAATTAGATTTTAATAGTATGGCCTCATTGCTTTATTTCATTTAAAGGAAATTCCTAGCTGGCTGGATAGCTCAGTTGGTTAGAGTGTGGTGCTGATAATGTCAAGGTCCAGGCTTCCATCCCTGTACTGGACAGCTGCCAAAAAAAAAAAAAAAAAATTCCCTGAATATCAGTTACAGCCTATTCAAGTAAAATCGCAAAACCATCTTCCAAAATAGTTCTTTTTAATGATTCTGAATTATATAGCTCTATTTACTTCTGTTAGTAAGAATAAACTCTGACTGTCCTTTAAACTAAATACTGAGAGAATAGAGAATAAAACTTCACAGATAGTATGAAAAGGAAATGAGGTAATGAAAGTGCTTTGGAAATTAGAGAAATCATAAATGCAAAATATTTTTACCTCAAATTTCTGTTTTGAAGCACAAATAATTTTAGATGTTGAGCAGAAAATAGAAAACAAAAGATGCGATAATGTTCTAATAGATTCAGGTCGAGTGAAGTTTTCTTGAATAAAAGGAATGTGTCATTCATTTTAATTTTATTTTGTGGATTAGAAGAAGCAGCAAAAAAGAAAGCTATTCATTCTTGTGATTCTAGAGTAGCTAATAAGCTTGCTGATGGGCTAATGAACTCAGTAAATACAGAGCTCAATAAAAACAACTCAATAAAAAAGATGAAACTGCAACATATCGCGACAGTTACAGCTTTTTTTCAATGTGGAATTTTGTATATTTCCCGTGGGGGTAAAAGTACATAGAGTATGAAACAGTTCTTTTTTCGTTACAAGAATGTTTATTGTAGCATTTTTTAATGACAAAAAAATTTTCTTCAACTTAAACATCCAACAGTTCCTAGAGTTGAAAAGATGTCCATGACACAAAAGTAAATAAAGCAGTTTTCCAAAAGCATGTTTAATATCTCAAAAAGGATATGCACATATGTTTCTATTTATAAAAATGGCTAGAAACAAACATACAAAATTGTTACTAGTTCTACCTCAGTGGGATGGAATTGAAAACCATCCTGTGTTTGATTATTTTGCAATTTACATATATTTCTTTTGTAATAAAACAAAAAAATTAAGATCTTTCTTTAAAACTCAAATCCATTAAGAAATTTAAGCACTTTAAAAAGAAGCTTCACACAGTTTTTAAGGATGTGAATAAAATGTTTTTTGCCTTGCTGATAATTCTAAGCATAATATTGACAGAATAATTCATTTCTTTCACTTACCTTTTTCCAGTTCCCTGAATTCTTATTCATCTTTACACCTCATTTATATTATTTGTCCAAAAATTATACAAATTTATTTAAAAACTTTTTTGGTAGGATCACTAGTGACTGAATTTTAGAAGTTTTTAAAAAACACAAAACACTATTTCCTTTACAGCTGTCCTGTGAACAAACTGGTTTGAGAGCAGTAGTCTTTCCAGTTTTCCTTGTCACTCTTTTTCTGCACCAATCTTTGAGAGTTAATTTCTGTTTCCATTCATAAGTTGTTAGATGTTAGTTTCCTTTTGCTCATTTTAAAACTGTCTTTATAATTTTTAGAGCTTGTTTGAAGTGAGTGTGGTCTTTGCCCACCCAGAAACAGTTGAGGATTGCCACTTCCTGTAAGTTGCCACATAAACAACAATGTCAGTTGTGTAAAATTGTTAATGTTTTTTGATTTTCATGAAAATAGTATTGCTACTCTTTCTTTTTTTTTTTTTTTCCTTTTTGTCTTTTTTCGTGTCCGGCAACGGACCGCAACCCTCAGTGTCGTGCCCGCACCGGACCGGGACCGGCAACGGGATCGCAACCCTTGGTGCTGCGCCCGCCCCTCGCTCAGCCAGTGAGCGGGAACCGGTCTGTATGTGGGATCCGAACCCTTGGCGGGAGCGCCACCGCACTCCCAAGCGGCGCACTGTAGCAGTGCGCCACTGGGCCGGCCCGTATTGCTACTCTTTCTAATGCGCATTTCAGAATTTCTCATGTCTTAGTAGGTTTAAAATGTGCCTTTTAATATAAGGTTTGTAGACAAACCAATGCAGCTCACATAAGGATTCATTTTTTTCTGCTCCTGACATCCTAAATTTAGCATCCATGTTGTATAAAATAAATATGAATTATATCCACCCCCAAATAAACTAACTAACCTTTTATTTTAACTTGAATTTTATTTCAGAGGTGTGATATGCCCAGATTGTTTCAAGCCAGCCAAAAACAAGCAGGTAAGCATTCCCGCATATTATTCTTTAGTTTTGTCTGAACTGAATATTCAAATTAACAATGAAAAGGGATATGCATTAGAAATGTGGCAACTCTATTATACTAAGAATCAGCCTTTAAATATTTCCATCTGCTATATTTATTTTTACTTTTTTCAACTCTCAGTACCTTTGCCTCTGGCTAGGAAGACAATGTCTTGATTGTTCAGTGGATGTCATTAAATTTAGAACTTATGTTTCAATGATGTTATTATTACCCATTTGGGGAAATTCAACTTTTAGATTTTAATTCCTCAAATTACATAATCTGGAAAAAATCCATGGTTATCAGCAGCATTCTAAGCTCTTGTCTGATATCCATTTTCCAGAAATTGGTATTTTAAAAATATAATCCAAAGTATTTTATTTAGGACAGTCATGAATTAATATAGCCTATTTGAGGCAACATTTGCAAAATGGGCATTTTATTCAAACTCCCCTTTACTGTGTGAGCTGGACTTCATGTTAATGAGAAAATTAATTAGCATGCACTTTTAGTTCATTTTATGCCAGGATAGAATGGCATCACACAATATTGGCAATCTTTCATGTCCCAGTTACTTATGAACTAGTTTTGTACAGAAAGTCAGGCATTCCTACAGTTTTACTGACATCCATTTCATTGTTGTGGTTGTTAAAAAGGATATAAGTTAATTGTCAAAGATACATCTGTTAGTCTTCTTGCCTTGACTAATTTCTGGGGCTTTTAGAGTTGGGAAAAAAAGTTTGTAACATTTGCCAAATACCCTGTGCAGAAATAATTGGGAATGCAGGCCAACCCTAAAGCAGTGCTTCCCTGCTTTTCTCATGTTATGGTACACCTGGAACATTACTATGTTTGTTCAGCACCCTGAGGTTAGCAGATAAAGTTGCTCCAGGTTGGAAACAACAGGCCTGGAGGTTCCTACTGTCTCAGGCCCTGCCCGGGCAGCCCTTGTGAGCTGAAGGGTTCGACGTGTTAGCACAACTGTGGTCCATTGCTTTGCCACACCAGTTGGGAAGCTCTGCCCAAATACTTGTAAGACATATTTATATTGAATATCTAGTTTTATTTTTTGTTACTTTTGAGAAAATATACGAGTGCCAGCATCAAATGATAGGATAAGGAAAGTTTTTGTCAAGGCATTGTAGACTCACACCATTTGGACCTTGGAAGTTTCAGAATCTCAAATGTAGTTTTCTTGCCTCATGGCCGGGAGTAAATTGAATGACCTTTTGAGATTCTGTCAGGCCTAAGATTTCATGCCTTATCAAACAGGCACTGAATTTTCAGTTCTAATCCTATGGTACCTTGTAGAACTCCCTAGGATTCCCCAGAATATGGTTTAGAAAAATCATTGCTTTGTCTCATGATAAACTGTTGAGATACCTATATTCTACTCCTTTTCAGTCAAACGTGATTTCTTGTAACAAAAGAAATAATTATGGTTTATCATAGTAAGCCATGTATATATGCATTGATTAGTTCTACTAAGTCTAGTTTGGCTTTTCTTATTTTAGAAAACCCAAGTGTGGGGTACTGGATGGTTAACTAAGTTGGTTAGAGTACGGTGCTGATAACACCAAGGTCAAGGGTTTGGATCCCTGTACTGGCCAGCCACAAAAAACAAAACAAAACAAAACAAAAAAACCAAGTGAGACATTTGTTGTGGATGCCTTCTGTTCAGTATAGTGTGTTAGTTTACTTACCTGTCACAGGTGAGTGATATTGAGTTGCTAGATGCCCAGGCAGGCTGGGTGGCTCTGTTTTACCCCTTACCCTGGCAACTAACTCCTAAAATACATACTGTGGCCTCTGAAGGGATGTAGGGAAGAAAATGTAGATGAATCAATCTAAATTTTTCTTGAGGTCTGGTGGAAAAAATTTCAAAGCACATTTCCTGCGATGTCATCATTTCGTATGCCATACTTTGAGAGAAGTGGGACGGTGTAGTGAAGGAAACCTGTTCTGCTAGATCTACCTGGTATTATAGACATACACTAGATTGAAGAGAAGGCTTGTAGAGGTATACCTTTTCTTGAAACTATTAAGTATTTCTCTCTTTTAAGTATGTAAAGTGATATAATTTCTCCAACCATGTTCTGTATTTCACCTCTGATGTTTTCTTGTCTAGGTGACAAAATGTCTTTTCTTTTCATTTTACCCTATATAGTCGGTATTCACTAGAATGGCAGTTATGAAAGCTTTGAATAAGATTAAAGAAGAGGATTTCCGCAAGTAAGTAGAAGTACGGAAACAAGGAAACATCATGGAATTTTAGAACAAAGGGAATGTTAGAGATAATCTGGATTATCTCTAAAACAAGACTGGATGTATCTCAGGAAGCAGGATTATGTTTTAGTTGTTGTATCCCCAATCCCTGGCACAGTACCTGGCATGTAGTGGTGTTCAAAAAATGTTTGTGAGATTAATATTTGAATTTATAAATCAAGTACAACTTCTTTATCTTTTAGAAGAGGATATTGGTATCCAAAGAGGGAGCTGATTTGCCTAAGGTTTTAACTGAGTCACAGAGTGGACCTAGAGCCAGGTGTCCTGACTCTCTAGTCCAGTGCCTACTCCCATCACATCCCTAATCCTGTATTTCCTAGTATTGTCCAGAAGAGGGAGAAGAAGGCTCATGAGTTTCCTCACTTGTTAAAATATGCTGAAATACAATGAATACAATAAACTTTGTTTTAATTCTCAGTGCATTCATTTTATTAAATAAAATATTATTGTAGTTATCCTTCCAGAAGATCCTTAAATAAATTTCAAACAATGACATTATGAAGGAAGTTTCATACATTTTACTGACTAAAAATGAGCCTCAGAATGGAAATATTTTTATTAAATTTTAGAAAGTAAAGACAGTTACTCTACACAAGCAGTAGTTCCTGAGTTTCTAAATGATTTCTTTGTTAGACATCTTGGGAAACTGCATGAAATTTTCAAGACACACATTTGAAGTTAAATCCACATCTAGTCCACAGGTAGACTCCAGTCCATGGCTTTGGAAATTTCCTAGAATGCTGAACAGAAAATAAAGCCATACATTGTTCTTTCCCATTTGTCTTCAGTTGGATTAAAGTTTCTTAGCTAAGAGGACAGAATCTGCCACATTCTACTTTTTCTGGCTCTGTGGTCTGATTCCCAAGGTCGTATTGGAATGAGAAGGAAAAGGGGAGAAAAATGCTGGAGTACCCTCCCCACAGGTGGTACTTACTCATATGACCAGTCTCTCTGCACACCAGCTTTACCCAAATGATTGAGGATCATGTAAGCAGGCAGAAAGCAGTGAGTGACTATAAGCAGCAAAATGGTTAGAGAGCCTGGAGTGGCTTCTACTTCGTATATACTGATTTTTTCCCTGAAATCTCAAGGCTGTTGGAAGTTATCATCTGGGACAATGAGACCTCCTGAGCATGAAAGGTAACAGCAGAGCCCTGATTTACTTAGTGCCATGCTCATTTGTACTCCTGAGGCCTGAAAGATGCTTATTATTCTGAAACTAAAAGTTAGGGAGAGGCTTAGTCCTTGAGAGACTCAGGCTCTGTGTGTGTCTCAGACAATGCTGATTCATCTTAGTTTTGTGATTCAATATCATGTCTGGAAAATAGTAGCCGTAAAATTTATTTTGTTTTGCAGGCAGTTTCCTTGTCCTCCAAACTCACCAAAGGCTGTATGCACTGTTCTTGAAATTGAATGTGCTCATGGTGCTGTTTTTGTGGCTGGTAAATATTTAGTCTAGAATATATGTATACTGTCAACTTACTCTCCTTTCTGAAAAACTCCACTGATGCCTCTTCTGTTTTATTCCTATTGTTATTAGGTTCTGGTTAGTTTATTCTTTTGAGAAGTAGAACTGATAGCCAAACTTATTTTACATTCTTAGGCATTCTTAAGGACCACTCAGGAGATCTGTGATTTAAAATGCCATACCAGGGCCGGCCCGTGGCTCACTCGGGAGAGTGCGGTGCTAATAACACCAAGGCCCCGGGTTCGGATCCCATATAGGGATGGCCGGTTCGCTCACTGGCTGAGCGTGGTGCTGACAACACCAAGTCAAGGGTTAAGATCCCCTTACCAGTCATCTTTAAAAAATAAATAAATAAATAAATAAAATAAAATAAAATGCCATACCAGAGGGAAATGACACTTCCCAGGTTTTAACAGTTTTCATCACAGATGGCTAAGTAGAGATGTGAGTAGATGTACAGACCTGAAACTGGTCAGGAGAAAGACAGCAGCACAGAGGATGTTTTCAAGCAAACTTGAAATAATAATTTTATTATTTCCAAAATGACTAAACACTTGGCTTCTACCTGAAAAAAATTGTTGTGTTGTCTTTCCCAAGAGGTAATCTAGCAGACAGATTTTGTTTTGAAAATTATAGCTGTTCCATATTAATAGCTGAAATGGCGTTGCTCTTTAGCCTTGACTATAATACCCAGCCCTAGAGCAATGAAAGCTACCTGCCTCAGTGTAGCTTTATTCATAAAGCAGTGAGGCACATTGTTAGAGAGTTTTGTTTGTTTGTTTGTTTTTAGCTTAGAAAAACTTCAAAATGCCCTGTATTTGAATTTTTGGGGATGCATTTTCACCAATGACTAGTAGATTGAAAGTATTAATCAGGTGTAAAAGCAAAAGTTTTTCCTTTTTTTAGTGATCTTTGGTGTGTTTCATAATATTATATGATGTGCTTAGGCAGCCAATCAGATTAATAAATATATTGAGCATTCCTTTCAAACTCATTTGATGCGCCATTCATATCATGTCTTTAGCTGTCTATTCTCTTGTTACTTTAAATCTTTTTATTATCTACATCTATGTGCTGGCTCCCCAAATTAGATTGTAAGTTAATTAAAGGCTACGCCTTGTTTGATATCATAGCACCTAGGATATTGGCACTCATTAAATAGTTGTTGCTTCTTTTTTATCTCATTGTGTGAATTACACTATTCCATCTAGGCTACCTGATATTTCTTTGGCAGGGCGATATAATAAATATTCCAGGAATCTACCACAAACTCCTTGGATAATTGATGGAGAAAGGAAGCTGGAATCTTCAGTGGAAGAATTAATTTCAGATCATCTGTTAACAGTATTCAAAGCAGAGAGTAAGTGTTATAATATTCATATTTTAAATACACTGCCATTCATAAATAGATTTCTTGGGGGTGGCAGGAAAGATATCTGTATTTTGTGAATCACTACCAAGTCTGCATACTTTGGCTATAGGCTTCCCATGAACAAGGATCGATATGTCCTGGGCTTCTCTGGCCTGGGTTTGATTTCAGCCAAGGTGCCCAGGGATGTCTTTCCTCTCAAGATGACTGCTCTCTCCGGGGGAAATTCAAAAAATTGAAACTACTTTAACTGAATATACTTAATCCCTGACCTTGGCACACCTTAGCCTCGGCATCTTTGGGGGGAATATAAAGAAATTAAAACACAACTTCTTCATCCAGTGCTTGTTCAAGAGTAATCACTGGCAAATGTCTAGCTTCCGTCTTAACCTATAACGTGTCCCGGGATAAGATTCAGACCTAGAGAAAATACATCAACAGCAACCATTTTACAAAGACTTAATGGTAGCTTTTATTTTCTAGGTATTAATGAGCCCGAGTTTGTGGGATGAATCAGGTCCTGTCGACTTAAAGTTTTCCTTGTCTCAACAGGCCTGTCAGGTCAAAGGCACCAAAAAGTCTTGTGATTCCAGTTAGGATTAGATAAGAGGAAAAGGACTAAGATTTCAATAGCAGGAAATCATGTTACACATCAGTAAAAACTGCAGGCAGTGAGTGATGTCACTGTTTGGAATGGGGCTCCTAGCATAATTACAAAACCTTTTTTTGAGTGACCAGCTAGAAATCCATTCTTCTCTCTGAAAAACCTTAAGACAAGCGTGATTTGAGAATGACAAGCAGATGGTCTAGATGAGATATGGTTGTCTCTTCCAGCTCTCTGACTTGTCAGAAGGAAGAGAAGCACTTCAAACCACATCCCTCTTATAATTTGTTGCATATCAGGTAGGTGAGCCCTTTCTTAAAGGGTCTTTAAGAATTGTTTACTGAATACAGAAGACAGTAACCCAGCAACCTAATATTTTCCAAAATCTTAGCTGTAAAAACTCTGGGCTACTGCCATGAGCTTTTACCTACTAATTTAATATTTACAAACTGGTTTTCTATAGACTTATGTAAATTATGAACAAGTGAAAATAAAGCTTTAGTACACCAAGTCCCTTTCAAATTCTTTTTGGGGCCACCTTACTCCCTTTCTATAAGAAGATTCAAGAAACCTTCAGTTGTAACTATTGGGGTCCCAAGGAAGCCCCTATTATCTCTAGGGTGCCAGAAGTGAAACAGCTATATGTTTTCCCCCTTGCAACCTTTTGTGAAGGTGGTTTGTTGTCATTTTCCATTTGAGGGGGGGAAATTGTCCTCAATCTGAAAATAAAACAAATTTTGTGTTCTCATCTGTAAATGTGTGCCGAAGAAATCTATTGAGAGCAACCTGAGAAAAAGCAGACCTCTGGGACTCTGTACTAACTGGTTCCTTGACAGGGGATTTGAAATTCCTGGTTAATAGCATGAATTTGCTAACCCTGTGTTTCCTGGATATGTTACTTTTTATTTCTGATTAATGGTTCACATCTGACAACTCTGGGAAGATCGTTTTGTTATACCCCTAAGTTTCACAGCTCTGTGAAGTAAACCAAATTGCATGGAGCAGCCTAGCTACTTATATAAATGTTCCTTCCCTTAAGTGGGATATACAAGCTTGTTTCTCAGTCACTTCAGACCGGTGTGTTATATTATCTATTTGCTAATTCCCTAGTTAATGAGTAATAAATTTTGACACCCTTATAATCAATGTGTGTAAGAAATTTTCCCCTAATACATTTATTACTTCACTTATTGAATAAATATTTGTCATGTCAGTTCTCTGCTGAAGACTGGTCAATGACTAGCTACAGGATAAAGTCCAAACTACTTAACTTGGTGTACTGGGGCCTTCCTCATCTGGCCTCTGCCCATCTTTCAGTCCTGTTGTCTGTCTGCCCTCAGGTGTGAGGGCCAGTGCAGATTAGCTGAACCATGTACAGTTCTTGATCATTCTTGCCCTTGATTTTGTTTTTGAAATATGTGTTCCTTTCAACAGAGGCTCAAAGAAGTTTCTTTTCACAGAATTAGGGGGATAAGGCAAGGAATAATGTGAGTTTAGAAAACTCAACTAAATTTTAAGCATGTATTTTCTAATACTTAAGGCAATAGCTCCTTTTCCTTTTTTGTCAGCTGTCATTCATAATTGCACACTAATAAAATTTAAAGATTTGCCCTCACAAGTTTCTCTCACTTTAGGGTCCAAGAATGCTTCCTTAGTTCTCAAGTTTGAAACATTTTTCTAAGATATAATAAATACTCCTTCTCCCTTAGTCTGGATTTAATGCTTTTGTGGCCTCAAGAGCTTAGCTTTTTGCACCTCTTTCTTGTTGATGGAGTGGAATTTGTGGGAAGCTTAATGGGCTGATTTACAATTTGATTTCTGGTCTGATTTTGCAGTAATTTGTAGACTTATCTCTTCAAATCCTGCTTATTCCTTTTACCCCTGTCAGTCACAGGTTCTGATTCAGTTACTGTGGACCCTCTGGTTCCCTGACATGGCTGGTTTGGAGATGGTGGTGGGCAGGTACAAGACAAACCATACCCAAGGAGTCTGCATCTTTCAGTTTCCCAGATACCATTTTGAATTATGCATTTAGCTGTGGCTGTCCATCTTTAGTGCAACAGCTGAAGTCTGTTGACTCTGACTGGAAGCTACTTATGTTGCTGTGGTTTATTAGTAACTTGACATTGGAGTGTAAACACAGAAGGGAGGGTTCTTTGGGACTTAGTGGTCCACAGAATCCTACTCCCTGCCTGGTCTAGATTCTCCACCTGGAAAAGAGCGTGTCTCTCAAGGCTGCTTACTTGGCTAGTCCTCAGGTATTAACACAGCGCAGGTTACCCAGACTTCTGAGCCTGACCAACTGCTTGAATTCTAGGCCTACCTTGGATATCTAGCCCTTACCAAATTAGCTCCAGGCTGCTCCACTCTATGAGAACCACAGCTTTGGGCTCTGTGGATTACAAGGGAGCCCATTTCACCCTGGGGGTATGTGACAGACAATAGCCCAGAGCTTATGTTTCCGACAAGTTACCTTCTTAGGCATTCTTAAGGACCACTCTCTGCTGAAGAGATTTCTTAAAGGCAAAAGAAGGGTAAAACCCTACTTTCCTCATTGCTAAACATCCCAGAAAGGAGGTTTATTCTTCAATGTTGTTTACATGGGACTTTTCAAGCCTTTAGCCTGCCTTCTAAAATTTACATGGAATCTTTGCATATAGAATCTTTCCAGGGAGATAACTGGCTGTCAAAATGGTGTATAGTCCTCTTTCCCTTCCCCCATTTCTCATCTGTTCTTTCAAGCAATTTTGTTCTTCCTCACCTTGCACTCTCCAAAGTGGCTGGAATGTTGAAGAATAAATACAGACCTCATAGCTTGTGTACTGTAATTGTGCTCCTAGAGCAGGAATGTTCCTGTACTTTTCCTGTTCGGTTCCAGCCCACTATATTATAGTCCATGTTCCTCCACAAACAGTAAGCTCTGTGAGGATAAGGACTGTGTCCATCTTGTTTACCTTTGTCTCCCCAGCATCTCGCACAGTGCCTTGCACATAGTAGGCACCCTGTAGATATTTGTTCACTGAATGAATAAATCAGGATGTGAGCCCAAGTTCTCCTAGCATTCAACCTCTATGTTTAGAGACCTCAAACTTTACCACTCTAGGGGCTGGCTGGTTAGCTCAGTTGGATAGAGTGTGGGGCTGATAGCACCAAGGTCCAGGGTTTGATCCCTATACTAGCCAGCTTCCAAAAGAAAAAAAAAAAAAAAACCTTTACCACTTAATGACTGACCGGGGTTCCCAAAACATCTCAGCCTTTCCTAGCCCCTGGTTGAAGAAGACTGGTCCTGCCTGTCCCTGTGGGTACAAGCCTGAGCTCCTCTGGCTAAGTCTTCATGGTGGTACCATATAGCAGGTTGGTTAAGAGACTTTGGAGCCAGACTGCCTGGTTCATACCTGTCCCTACCACTTACCAATGATGTGATCTTAGGCAAGGTATTTATTCTGTCTCTGTCTCAACTTCATCATAAGTAAAATGAGGATAACGATAGTACCCACCTTATAATGTTACTATAGGAAGGTACTTCAAAAAGTTCATGGAAAGATTTGTATTATCTTCTAATTTTATTTTTCCACAAACTTTTTGAAATACCCTCATATATAAAGCATTTAGAACAATGCCTGCTCATGGTAATGTTTGCCATAGCGATGATGAGGAAATTAGCAGTCAGTTCCATGTGTAACACTCCTTTTCTTTAAAACCGGTTTCCCCTTCTGATATCTGCAGCTTTTAGTCTGTGATGATCCATTTATCTTAGATGTATGTTGGTTTTATTATGGTTTCAGCTTAGGTTGGATTTTATAATGAATTTGCTTTTTAGAGTCAAACCTTTTCTTCTTTCTTTCACAGAGTTTAATTCTTAAGTAAATATTTTGTTTTGTTTTGTTTTAAGGAGAGAAGAACAATGATAGAGTTTTCACCATAAGCTTGTGGCCAGAGTGCTGGTGGGGCCTTCCTCCAAACAGTACTCTGCCTATGGCTCTGCCGTGGGATGGTGGCCTGGGACGATAGTTAAGATCTGGCTCTGACATCAGAAACACCTGGTTCTGCCATTTAATTGTGTGACCTTGGGAATAATACCTAACTTTCTGAAGCTTGATGTTCTTTTAGTTAATATCTAGACCATAAGGTTATAATAAGTATTAAATAATGTATGCATAATGTTTAGCTCACTGCCTGGCATATAATAAGTCCTTAATAACTGGTGTTATTACTGCCATTAATATTTTTAGTAGCGATTAGGATTAGAGGTGGGATGATACCTGTCCCTCAGTTTCTCCTATAGATTGTTCAAGACCTTGAATTGTGTTTCTACCAAAGGTTTGGAACAAATATCTTAGGGCTTTTATGTCTCTGATTTTTTTCTTTATCTGCTTTCCAAAGGTTTTAATTTTTCATCCTCTGGAAGAGAAGATGTAGATGTCAGAACATTAGGAAATGGTAAGATTGCAACAGCATCACCTAACTAGAACTAACTTTCCAATTATCACCCTTTCCAGACAGCAGGCTCACCGTAGTCACTTAGTCAGAACCACAGTGGGCAGGGCCCAGAGCTTCTCCAAGTGGGGAAGCTTTGTGGATTATGGAACTACCTTTATAAATTATATGATATATATTTTGGGTAATCATTCTTCAGAGTCCATCCTTATTGCATACCTATAGGTTATAAGGGACTTTTATGTACATTAATGAGGAGGTGTCTGATTTTTTTCCACAGGTTTGATTATTAATTTTTCCACTTAATAACATTTCAGAAGTACCATTACAGTTTTTAAAATGTACATCTTTATTTAAAAAGTGATTCTGCTCTCTTGGCCTTCACTTTTCTTATTTTATGTTTCTTATTTCTTGTTGCATTAGAAGAAAGATGAGGTTAATCATGAGCTGTTTGAGATTTAAAGAACACTTCCTCTCATGGAAATCACAGCTTTTCTGTTTCACTAGTAGGTTAGGCTAGGAGGATGGATTTCAACTGGGCATTGTTGACTGTGACAATGTTACAGTAGTGTAACCAAGTTAATTAGCGGTATTTTTTGAATTTTATTTTGTAATTAACAGGCTTATTCGTGGATCTTTGGGAAAGCAGCCATTTTCACATATTTCCTGGGCTGGGGTTTAAGCAGTCTCCTACCCTTTTCTTCTCCAAAAGCCCCTTGATTCTTTTCACACATTCTTCCCTTCCCCAGATGTAGTCATGTCACTAAACTTTCAGCCCTCTGAACTCAACCCATTTTTCACACCTCCTAACCCTCTTGCATTAGCCCAAATGTTAACTCCATCAACACGTTTCTGTTTCATGACGGGGTGTGTGCTGCCAGGAAGGCCCTTTGCAATTGAGCTGGTGAATCCTCATAGAGTACATTTCACTTCACAAGAAATTAAGGAACTTCAGCAGGTAAACCACTTCATGACATGGAAATCGTCATGTTTCTGCAGCTCTGTAACTGAGCTAGAGTTGCTAATTGTTTTTCTTTTTCTGCTACTACAGAAAATTAATAAGTCATCTAACAAAATCCAAGTACGTGACTTGCAGCTTGTCACAAGGTAAGGGTAGGCTCACTGGAGAGGATTTTCAAATGTGAAGTTTTATTTGTAGATCATATATCTGATAAGGGAATTGCATCCAGAATATATATAAAGAACTCTAACAACCCAATCAAATATGGGGAAACGATTAAGTAAACATTTCCAAGGAGGATATACAAATAACCAATAAACACATGAAAAAATGTTCAACATCATTAATCATAGAGAAATGCAAATCAAAACCACAATGAGATCCCACTTTACACCTACTAGGATGGCTATCATCAAAAAGACACAAAATAACAAGTGTTGGTGAGGATGTGGAGAAATTGGAACCCTCATACATTGCAGGTGGGATTATAAGTGTGGCCACTTTGGAAAACAGTTGGGCAAATTCCTCAAAAGGTTAAACATAGAGTTACCACATGACCCAGCAATTCTACTTCTAGATATTATATATATGTACAAGAGAAATGAAAACATACATCCACACAAAGACTTATACATGCATGTTCATAGTAGCATTATTCATAATAACAAAGAAGTAGAAGCTACCCAAATGTCTGTGGATAAACAAAATGTGATATATCCATATAGTGGAATATTATTTGGTAATAAAATGAAGTGAAACAACATGGATGAACCTTGCAAACATTATGAAGGTGAAACAAGCCAGGCACCAAACACCACATACTGTGAGATTCCATTTTATACAAAATGTTCAGAATAAGGAAATCTAGAGAGACAGGAAGTCAACTAGTGGTTGTCTGGGGCTGAGGGAAAGAGAGAATAGGAAGTTACTGCTGATGGGTACAGAGTTTCCTTTTTTGGGGTGATGAAAGCATTATAAAATTAGATTGTGGTAATAGCTGCACAACTCTAAACAAACTAAAAATCATTGAATTGTACAGTTGAAACTGGGGAATTGTATGTAAATTATATCTCAATAAAGCTATTTTTAAAGAAAGGGAAATTTGGGGCAAGGCTTACGTGTATTTTATGTGTTCAGACAAAACTTTCTTTTATTGTTTTCGTTTAGAGAGGCAATAGGACATATGAAAGAAGGTGAAGAAGAAAAGACCAAGACCTATAGTGCCTTAATATGGACAAATAAAGCAATACAGGAGAAAGACATTGGATTCCTAAATGACATAAAGGTAGTTTAAGTGCTTGTGTTCTTTTTATTTTTCTATTGCCTATAAAAGAGTCCATTGTCTTCTAGTTTATTACCAGCAAGTCATAGAGCATGGGGTCTATGAGATCTGGATTTAAATACTGGCTTTGCCTTTTACTAGTTGAATGACTGGGCAATTCATCTTACCTGTTGGAGAGAGAGTGTTGCTTGTGATTAAGAGCCTGACTCTGAAGACAGATTGCCTGGTGGCGAATCCTAGATCTGCATTAAATGAGTTTAATCATATGAAGCACTTAGGATGGTACCTGGCACGTAGAAAACACTCAGCAATGCTATTATTAAAATAAATATAAAATAGAACTTACCTAATAGAACTGATACTAAGATTAAGTACATGACTAAAATGTGATAATATATGTAAAGCACATACATTTTGCACATTTTAAGTTTTTCTTTACATGAGCATGTCACTCCCTATAGAGGGTCTGCCAGTTCGTTTGCCTATTTTTTCTCACCTGTCCCTACCTCTTTCTGTAAAGATAATTTACTTTCAAATACAGGGAATGAGCATAAGTGGGGACAAAGATGCATATAGTTACCACAACGTTGCTTAAATGGGCAATATTTTGTAACAATCTAGATGACTTACTAGAGAGGACTGGTTTAATATTATGGTTTATCTGTATAATGGACTATTATGACCCAACTGTTAAAAATTATGTGGTAGATGAATATCCATTGACATAAAAAAGTGTTCCTGATAAATGCAAGGGGAAAAAAAAGAAGGTATATATAGGATGATACATTGTGATTTAAGCACACGTGTGTGTATATGTACGTGTATACACATATATATGACTACATAGAAAATAAATTATATGGCAAAAGATACCATAAATAGGATTTGTATTTATCATGAAAAATACAAACACCCAATAGATAAAAATGGACAGAGGATTATGAACTAGGCAACTGAAAAAGAACAACTCCGAATGGCCAAGAATCATTTGAAAATATGTTCCACCTCCAGGATAAAGTAACAATAAAACATTGCTTTATTCCCCTTAGACTAATAACACCTGTCAGTGGTTGGAGTGGAGGAGAAGGGTGGTTGCATACATTGTTAGTAGAAATGAGTAGAGTGTCTCAGCCATTTTGGAAAACAATGTGGCAATGACTGTAAAAAGCTAAAAATGCACTGGTCTTCTACCCAGCACACCCTCTTCTAACAATCTGTCCTGTAGAAATTAAACTCTAGTGCATAAGAATATGTGCACATGATGTTTATTGACTTTGTTCAAAGTCGTAAAATCAATAACAACAAAACTGGAAACAAAATAAATGTCCTTCTATAAGGAAATGGTAGAATAAATTGGAATATTATATATCTGTTAAACAAACTGGAAACAAAATAAATGTCCTTCTATAAGGAAATGGTAGAATAAATTGGAATATTATATATCTGTTAAACAAACTGGAAACAAAATAAATGTCCTTCTATAAGGAAATGGTAGAATAAATTGGAATATTATATATCTGTTAAACAAATTAGTTTTGTCCACTCACTGACTGGCTCATGGTCGAAGTACTGGGAATGGCTAGAGTGAAAGGAAGTGGGGGAGGAGAGCACTCATTAGACGGTGGCTCAGTGCAAGCCCAGCTGTTTTTGTACTCTAAAGTGGAAGCCATGTCTGTAGAGATTCCTTAATAGTTCAATCTCATCCTTCATTTTTTTGGTCTTTTTGGCCAGCGAAAAGTTAGACCTTATGGAGACAGTTTATCACGTCAGAACAAAGTGCTTCTAAAATCAAAGAATTACAGAATGGTAAAAACCACAGAGTTAGGAGGGGCCATTGACTCACAGCTCTGATAAAAGCAGTCACACCCTTTCAAGTGTGGTCTTTGTCAGAACTTGCTTTTTCTTTCTTGGTGGAGAACTTGAGAGGGAGACCAGAAACCTTTCTTTTCTTAGCAAGGCTTCAGGCACTCACTAATCATGTAAATTAGGAAGAGTTGTTCCAACAAGAAATTGCAAAAAAATAAAAGTTCTTATGAACCTACGTTTCTGGTTATGCCTAATATCTATTTTTAAAACTTGGAATTAGTTGACCTTTTACAGTATTAACCTCTACTTCTTAATTGTGACATAAAGGAAAAATCTCTAATTTGTACTAATTGTAAGAAGAGCAAGCCCATGTCCCTAAAAAATAAAATCTGAATTGTAAAAAGACATGCAGGATCATTATTCTCAAAGTGGGCTAACAAATATTGAGAGGTCCTGGTTTATTGTACACATTTATTTGTAATTATTATGTTGAAATGTCACCTTAAACAATGATGCACCTTTTCCAGATACAGATGATCCTTGACTTATGATGGGGTTACATTTTGATAAACCCATGATAAGTTGAAAATATCATAAGTTAAAAATGGACGTTTTGTAGACATGATGGAATGGGAAAACACAAAACACAGTATCCAAAAAATGCTGGCAACACAGTGCACTGTAAAGTATCAGTTGTTTATCCTTGTGATTAGTTGGGAGCTGCAGCTTGCTACTGCTACTGTACAGTATTGCGAGAGCTGTATCACATTATTGTATTGTATCACACATTGCGAGCCTGGGAGAAGATCACAATTCAAAATTCAAAGTACACGCACCATCATAAAGTCAAAAAATCATAAATTAAACCATTGTAAATTGAACCATTGTGAATCAGGACCATCTATATGTTCTTTTGTATAACAACAGCAACAGAAAATCACCCTGAGAGTAGGTGTGTGGTTGTACCTAAAACATGCAAACGACCTGTACACACAAGTGACGCTGATGTCCCACCTTCTGCAACCAGCCATTTCTCACCCCAGCTTGACACTCCCGCTATTTAGGTCACTCTGATGGGTTAGAAAACAAAGATAAGAACACTGTCCTCTAGAAGGGCTATGCTGAACTAAAGGGCAGGATAGAACTCCATGGTTCTAACCAATTTGTGGAATATTAGAGCAAACAGGCCTTGAGGGTCATCTACTTCAAAGCCTGCCTTTTTTAATGGTGAGGGTACTGGGACCCAGGAAATGAGTAATTACGGACTGGGTTATGAGAACTCCCACAGTTTGAACCTAAGGGGGTACAATTTATTATATTGGTTTCTACCCTAACAGTGATAGATGGAGTCCGCTAAAGAAAACATCTGTGGTGAGCTGTGGATAACGGAGGTGCCAAGACAGGCTTCATTGGGTGGCAAAGCTTTGACTCTGGTTGTGTATCCTATCCTCCTCTAGGACTTAAAGATCGACCAGAAAACACCTCTACGGGTCCTTCACCGGAGACCCTTGGCTGTGAGAACTCGGGTCATTCACTCCATGGAGACAAACTATGTGGATGAGCATCATTTTCGCCTCTGTCTGAAGACTCAGGCTGGCACGTATCCTTCCGTCTTCTGCACTGCAGTAATCTAACCCTACTGGAAAAGTTAATGCTGCCCTGAAAATAGGTTCATTTTGGTCTGGGAGATATTAAGGAAAGGATTATACTGGAGAAGAATCCTTTTCTGTTTGTTTGAGGGTATTTTTGTTTGTTTTCCCATTAAATTTGTGTTTCTTAAAATGACATTTTAAACCACGAAGTAACAGTTCAATGTCAGCTTTATAGTTACTTATGCTTCACATAATTACAGTGTCTCACACAGTGCTGAGCACATAGTAAATAATCAGAAAATACTTTTGATTGATTCATTTGCTGGCTTTACATATTTTGTAAGTCACATATTCATGGCTATATTTGGGTCCTTTCAGCATTTCAACCATTTGCCCAGATGATTAAACATAGGTAGTAGAAGGGAATGACGCTACTTTATATATTGATCTTAACTTTATTTGGCCACTGGCCCAGTACAACAGAGAATATTCTTTCTCTACATGCCCTGTGGAATAAACAAAAACATTAAAACAGTTCAGATTAGATATCATTTGTGCCATGTAAACTTGGTTGACAGTAATATTATGCTGTCATTAGTGCCATTTTCAAAGTCTGTAGAGTTTCGACTATGTTATAAATAGAAAACGTTGAGATTCAGAGTTAAAATATCCTTAGTCCAGAGATAATCTGTTCATAACCTAATGTGACTTTTGTGGTTTTCTCTCAGAACTGAGTTGCTGATTAAAATACATCAGGGAGCTCCAGTAGTCTTAGCTTTAGTTTACTTTTCAAAGGTGTTCCTAGTTTTTTTTGTTTCTTGGTTTATATCATTTTGTGATCCAATAGCATGAAGTGATAAAATGCCTCCTAACTGGGATAAAACTAATGACATACTTATGTATATAAGAAAAAAAAATCAAATTTTAATCCCCAATAGCATTATCACTGTATTGCTGTAACTTGTCTGCCTCTCCTTCCTGCCTCAACCTCCTCTCCCCTCATCCTCCCGTCTCCTACCACAGGAGTGACCTGGATTTACTCAGCTGAACCAGGTATAGGTTATCTACTCCTAAAATCTTATAAATTTTGCAGTTTGGATCAAGGAATGTTCTATTTATATTCCAGTGGGCAGATCTTTGTGTCTTTGTTGTTTGGAGTACATTTACCTATTATGGATGGAATTTCAAAGTAATCACAGATTTTTTTTTCAAAAAAAAATCTTTTAACCTAATCCTAGCTTTAATTTTGGTGTGCCAAGGAGACATGCAATGTCTTTTGGAGAAGCTAATGTATTTTCGATCCTTTTAAACATTCTTAGAATCAGCCACGTACATGTACTCAAGGCGTTAGCCAAGAAAAACTGTTTGGTAAAGCTTTACATACCATATGGTTATACACAGAAGTATATGAATTTTTTTCATACTAAATATATTTTGTGTACATCCTGTATATTTATACTGCTTAGTACACTGAGCTAGCTCATTTGACTTAAACCTCATCCCTTTGGCTATGAATAAGAACCTCTCTTGACCTTTTAGGTCATCTCCCCTTGTCATTGCTACTCAAAAGGAGCATTCGCTAAAGAAAGTGAGAGAAAGAGAATGACAATTGTGAGTAATTATGAGTTTAGCAAAAAAGACAATTACTAGGTAATTACATATCTTATGCTTGAGTCAAAACATTTGGGTGAAGGTAGAGTGAATAAACTTTCAGCAACTGAGGACATAATATTGGAATTAGCATATTATAGTGTTGATTTTTTTTATCATCTGAGAATAAATTTATTTTTCTATTCAAATTCTATGAAATATTTTATACTAAATGCTAATTTATTTATTTATTTTTTTAATTTTTATTTTTTGTCCTTTTTGAGACTGGCCGCACCGCACTCAGCCAGTGAGCGCTGTGAGCGCACCGGTCATCCCTATATAGGGCTCCCGCGCTCCCAGCGCCGCACTCTCCCGAGTGCGCCACGGGCTCGGCCCACTAAATGCTAATTTATAGAACACAATATAATGCTGAGTTTTTACTGAATGCTGGTAAAAACATATCTTTCAGATAAATATTGTCAAGGCTGCAATAGAGTCCTGTGTAAGGAATGTTAATGTAATCTTCTTTTTTTCTCTTATTTTATTTTTAGCCACAAAACAAGTCTCAATACATTTAAAAAGACTAATATCATAGAAAGTATGTTATCTGACCAAAATAACAGAAGGAAATTTTAAAAATTCATAAATGTGTGGAAATTGAACAACACTCTCCTAAATAAACAATGGGTAAAAAGAAAAATCACAGTGAAATTAGAAAGTACTATGAGATAAAAATCAAAACACAACATATCAAAATTTATAAGATGCAGGGCTCATGCTGCACTTAGAAGAAAATTTATACTTGTAAACACCTATATTAAAAATAAGACAAATCTCAAGTCAGTAAACTTCTACCTTAAGAAAATAGAAAAAGAAGAACAAAGCAAATATAAGTAGGAAATAACAAAGATTACAACAGAAACACAAGAAATAGTGAATTAGAAAACGGAGAGAAAATCAACAGAACCAAAAGTTGATTATTGAAAAAGGTCAATTAAATTTGCAAAACTTTACCTAGACTGACCAAAAAAAAAAAAAGACAGAAATTTCAAAAATCAGAAATAAAGCAGGGGCATGGTAGAGCAATTGCTTCTATTATGGTGGAGTGGGCTTTGAGCTGAGAGACGTTCTCTTCTTTTCCTGGTCTCCGCTGGTGACTCTCCGTATGTCACTGCAGTCGGGTGTCTGGTGGGCCGTCTGCACGGCTGCTGTGGTGTTGAGCCACTTTTGCAGCAGCCATGGTGGTGGCTGTGATGGGCCACCTGCATGGAAGTGGTGTTTTCGGTGTGCTCCTTGCCCGCTTCCAGGAAGGAGATGCTGCCCTGGGCTCCTTCACAGGACCCTGGGCTGTTCTACTTCTTGCCTGCTTCCGGGTGGAGGGGACTGTCCTTGGCTCCTGCCTAGGACCCTGGGCGTACTCTGTGTCTTCTGTTAATGTAATCTTATTAAGAACAAATTCCAGAATTAGTTACTGACCTATGAGGGAAATACAAAGTTATCTCTTAAAAAAAGAGAGAATTAACTTCTCCTACTGTGTTAGCAAACAACTAGGTCCTTTGATAATCCTTCTGAAGGCCCTTGACCAAGACTAAATTAATATTCTCATTATCCCTTCCATCCTATTGCCACTGGGTCATGGTACAAGGAAAGCCATCATTGAGGTCATTCTGTGTGTGACCCTTTGGGAAACCTACCATCTAGCAGATGCCAGTGGCTGTTATTAAAAAATGGGACTGGAAAGATGACAAAATGAGCATTGTGGCAAAGACTAGTGTTTTTTAAAAAGTATTGAACTAATATTAAAAATCTATGCCCAAACCTTGACATTTGGACATGGACTATAAAGAAAAAAGTCATAACATCCTTGCAAATATAGAGCTTATTTATTTATTCATTTACATATTTACTTACTTTTGGTGGCTGGTGAGTATGGGGATCTGATCCCTTGACTTTGTAACTAATGAGCTAACTGGAGCTAATTCATTAATTGTGCTTTACATATGGCATCAGATCTAAATCTTCAAGCCAAGCAAAGAAATAAAGTTGGATTTTTAAAACTTTCTTTAACAAAAAAAAAAATAGGTGTCCTAGGGTAGTTAAGGTGTGCTTAGATACTTCTAAGACCTGGAATGTGATTATTTATGTGGAGACAAAATAGTCTGCTTGCTGTAATTTCCTTATGACTTGAAGGTCAAGGTTTTGTTCTAGAAGACTAAAATGAAGGTAAGTAGAGGCAGATGAATTGGATTTAAAAACCAAAAATTCCGCTGAAGTGAAACACAAAGATCCTTAATCCTTTTCTAGTTCCATGTGATCTTTCCTATTCATTTATTTCACATTTAGCTGCTAAGTTACAAATAAGACTGTAGGTTTTTAGACTACTTGAGTATTTGTTAAATGCAAGACAGAAGAATGAAAATGTCCAGAAGAATAAAAGTTGCTGAGACTTCTGAGGGAAAATTGGTATAGTCACCTAAATTTGTTTGCTACTTTACCTATAAATAACATTTTAAAACTTAAATTTATTGTTATAGCCAAAAGACACAATTAATAACCAGCTGAGTAACCAAATACTGCTACTCAGTTAATTTAGAAACACACCTTAGGCCCAAGAATCCCTAGAATGGACTTTAGAATGTTAAATTGTGGTACTCAATAGCTCTTTAACTCAAATGCAGTTTCTTCTGTTGCATTATATTAAAACTATTAAATTTATATAGCATTAACAGCAAATGTTTACCAGAACTGTAATATTTGTCTTAATGACTTTTCTCCCTTCTAGTCTGTAGATGTTGACTGGCCACCTGCTCTGGATGACTAGCTTTCAAATTTGGAGGCAAAGAGTAGGGTTTTTCCGGGCATGATGTGGACATCTATGCAGCACACACTGTAAAATGGCTGTTTACCAACCATATCGGTGTCTTGGAAACCGTTTGGATCATGTTGATCTATATATTTTTAAAATTTATTGTAACATCTCAGGATCTATATATATCTATCTATTTTATGTTAAATTGTTCCAAGGATGTCTTATGATTTTTCTCATTCCCTCTCTTACCCCCACAAACCAAACTATGAATAATGAAACCATTCTCCCCTTTTAATTCTTTCTTTTAGAGAGCTACACAGACAGGATACATTATTTGTTAATCAAAGAAGCTGTAATTTCTTTCAGCAAGATTTCCCTCCGCAAGAGATATACCACCTTTGAAATCATGTTCTAAATTTTAAAAATTATCTGAATAAATGTTGGATCTGGATTTATGCAGCATATAGTATCCTATAATATTCTTAGATATCAAATGCAAATCTTACATCATTAATATTTTCCCCAGTAAGCCTCAAACAAATTTTTACCAATAGAATTTCTTTAGGGGTGACTTGTCACCAAGGACCTTGCCATTTTGACAATATAAAATTATCAATACATTTCTCCTGTGGAGGGAAAGTGAAACTTTAGGAATTGAGGCATACCATGGCAAGAAATAAGGAGAAATAAGTGCCTTCAATAACTTCAATCCCAGGGTTAAGAATTTGAAAAATTGAGATTGCTAAACAAAGGTAAACTGATATTATTTCAGTGCTTCAATATATTTTCCAATTTCAAAAATCTTTATAAAGTAGATAGGATATTGTCTCCATTTTATAAATATAGAAACCAAAGAACAGAAGTTAAATGACTTATCTAAAATTTTTAGTTACAAAAAAAATTATTTTTTCAGTTACTTCCATATCTAGGACTAGAATCCAAGTTTCTTGATCTCTAGGGTCCTAATAAACCCTAATAATGAGCATCTATTCTGTGAAGGAGGCACTTGAAAAATGTCATTTACTCATTTAACCATGAGAATTAACTTTTGGAATCTACATACCAAATCAAGAACCTTACCAAAAAATAGCCCAAGTATATTTCATAAATCTCATATAATTACTATTTGTTAATAAGTTAATTGTCAGTTGGTATTATGAAGAGGAAAAACATTAAATAAGCTAGTAAACCTAAAGAAAACAGATGCCTCATTAAGAGAAAAGTTTCAGTAAAGAGCCTCATTAAAATTCCAGATTGAAGTGTAATTTCCATTACCCTAAATCAACTATTTGAGCTTTTTTTAGAACACATGTAACTTGGATAGTATTGGATTACTCACAGTTTCCCATCTCTATGTTAAATATAGTTCCTAGATATCAAGATTCACTTTACATATCAGGAAAATTGTTTTAATTGACATGAAGAAATCAGCTTACCACTCTGAAGCCATGTGTTTCATATGTGAATAATAGCAAATAATTTTTCCCTATTTTAAATGCCAGAAAATGAGAAAGGGATAACAGAAATAAACTTTTGATAAAAGGGTGAGAACTGTATGGATGTTTCTCAATTTCTGGGGAAATTTTGCTGCTACAGGAGATTTAAATAATTTAAGAGACAGTCTTTTGCATGTTTCTTTTGGCTCATCTTTGAGTCCAGTAGACTAGCAATATGGAAGAATCAAGAACATCTACAACAAACTCAAATTAGAAGACTTCTATTTCTTAAACTTCTGTTCCTGAGATTATGCAAAATTTCACACAAAGAATAAACAGTAGCTGTAAACATTTACTCCAAATGTTCATGTAATTTGTGACACAGGTTGTTAAAAATGTAGGTCTTTATTTTAGGTAGAACTGGGAACATTAAGTAATGAGAGTACTATAGTTTTCCCTTTTGCCTATGTAATAATATTTAAAAATTAGTTTTATGATTTCCTTTTTTAAGTTTGTTTAAATTAGAAGTCTTTTTATTGGTCTGTACTTTTCTTGTGATGTCTTTATCTGATTTTGGTGTCAGGGTAATATTGGCCTTATAAAATGAGAAATGTTTCCTCCACTTCTATTTTTTGGAAGAGTTTGTGAAGAATTGGAATTAATTCTTTGAATGTTTTGTAGTTTAGCAGTGACCTGGCGTTTTCTTTATGGGTAGTTTGTAAAGTGTTGTTAATTCCATCTCTTTACATGTTTAGGTCTATTCAGATTGTTTCTTCTTGAGTCAGTTTTGGTAGTTTGTTTTTCTAGGAATTTGTCCATTTCATCTAAGTTATCTAATGTATTGGTGTAGAACTGTTTATAGTGTTCCTTTACAATCCTTTTTATTTCTGTAAGTTCAGCATAACATCCTCTCGCTCATTTTTGATTCCAGTAACTTGAGTCTTCTCTCATTATCTTGGTCAATCTAGCTAACAGTTTGTCAATTTTCTTGAACTTTTCAGAGAACCAGGTTTTGGTTTCCTTGATTTTTCTCTATTTTTCTATTCTCTATTTCATTAATTTCTCCTCTAATTTTTATAATTTAATTTCTTCTGCTTGGTTTCACCTCCTCTTTCTTTTCAGGTGTCAGAAGGTGAAAGTTTAGGTTATTTTTTATTTCTTAATATAAGCATTCATAGCTATAAATTTCCTTCTAAACATTTTAGTTGCATTTCATAAGTTTTTATATAGTGTGTCTTTATTTTTATTCATCTTGAAGTATTCTAATTTCCCTTTTGATTTCTTCTTTGATCTCTTGATTATTTAGTAGTGTGTTTAATTTCTACACATTTGTGAGTTTCACAAATTTTTTCCTTGCTGTTAATTTCTATTTTTATTCTATTGTGGTCAGAGAACATAGTTTGTATTATTTCTATCATTTTGAATTTATTGAGGTTTCTTTTAAAGTTTAGCAAGTGGTCTATCTTAGACAATGTGCCATATGCCCTTAAAAAGAATGTATATTCTGTTGTGTTGGATGGACTGTTCTATATATTTTGTTAAATCTAGTTGGTTAATAGTGTTTTTCAAGTCTTCTATTTTGTTTGCGATCTTCTGTTCATTTTTAAAAGTGGGGTATTTAAATCTCCAACTATTATTGTTGAATTGTCTACTTTTCTCTTTATTTGTGTCAGTTTTTGCTTCAGTATTTCATGTGCTGTTATTAGGTGTATGTATGTTTATAATTGTTAAATCTTTCTGGAGATTTTGCCCTCTTATTATAATATTATTATAATGTTGTTGTGTTTTTCTCTCTCATACCATTTTTATTGTAACGTCTGTATTGTGTGATAATATAGCCATTCAGCTTTCTTATGGTTACTCTTTGCATGGTATGTCTGTTTCTACCTTTTTACTTTTAACCTATTTGTATCTCTGAATCTAAATTGTGTCTCCTCTAGACAGCATATATTTGGATCATGGTTTTTTGCCTTTTTTTTTTAATTGTCTGATGATCTCTGCCATTTGATTGGATTGTTTAATCTATTAACATTTAATGTCTTATTAACATAGTTGTATTTTTGTCTGCCATTTTCCTTTTTGTTTTCTATACATCTCACATCTTTTTTTTTCTTTATTCTTCCTTTACTACTTTTGTATTGACTATTTTTTTTTAACATAGCATTTACATTTCTTTAATGATATTTTTAGTATATTTTTTGAGGGTTTTTTTTTTTGCATGTGTGAGATTGCACTAAGTTTACCATACATGTTAACTTATCAAATTCAGCTTCAAATTTATATTAGCTTACTTTGTCATATATAGAAAGGTTATTCCTACATAGCTCTATTCCCTTTCTTCCTTTCTTGCAGTATTGTTATACATGTTACATCTATTAATATTACAACCAGAGCAATATGTTATTGTAATTATTACTTTACCATCTGTAGCCATTTCCTTAGCCTGATACAGCCTTACCCTCACCCACCTTCTTTGTGTTGTTATTGGCAAATATATTACATATATGTTACAGTCCTATATTCTTTTGGCCCAATAATACATTACATGTGTATATTATTTTATACAATTGCTTGTAAAATCAGTTAAGAAAAGAAAGGAGACTAATTATGCATTTAATCTGTCTGTCATAATTTTGTAACTACCTTTAATTGTGCTTTTTCTTTTTTTCATGTGGATTTGAATTACTATCTGGGTTTAATTGCTTTCAGCCTGAAGAAGTTCCTTCAGTATTTCTTCAAGGCAGGTCCACTAAGACAGATTCTCACAGCTTTTTTCTGTCTAGTGCAAGGCATTTTTGAAAAATAGCCTTGCAGGATTAAAAGGATTCTTGGTATGCAGTTTTTTGTCAGAACATTTTGAATGCTATCCCACTGCATTCTGTGTCCCACTGTTCCTGCTGTGAAGTCATCTGTTAATCTTATTGGGGTTTTTCTCTTGCTGTTTTTACAATTTGATCCTTGTCTTTGAATTTCAGCATTTTTACTAGGATGTGTCTGTGAATATTTGTGTTTACCCTACTTAGAGTTCATTGAGCTTCCTGGATGAATAGGTTATTATTTTTCAATAAAGTGTGGAAGTTTTCAACCAAAATAAATAAATAAATAAATAAATTAGAAGTCTTTTAAATAACACTTTTAGAGAAACAGCCCTTTGTACTTCTTAGTATCTCTTTGTCCCAAATATAGTTTGTGGTTTATTTTAGGACAACAACTCTGAATACCTGGAAAAGCCAAGAAAAAGTAAAGTTGGTGAAATGAAAAATTTCCAATTAAGATAACTGGTTACATTTGCAAGTTATGTGAAGTAAATTGAGAAGTTACATTTCCATTTTGTAAGAGAAAAACATCCTTGGCAGGTCTTTTCTTCTGGAGCTTTATTCTTTCATTTTTAAGTCCACATAAGAGAATGAACTTTGATGTAAACTTTCCTGAGTTGATTTCTTATAATAGTACCCCTTATTATGAAAAAATGTTTTATGATTACATGTATTTTCTCATTTCAAAATAATTTTAAACTTACAGGAAAGTTGGCAAGTACATAAAGAATCTTTTTCCCTGAACCACTGAGTCATTGGTGCCTCTTTATCCCAAATACATTAGTATGTAATTGCTACAAACAAGGACATTCTTCTAATTAACCACAACTATCAAAATCAAGAAATTAACACTGCATATTACTATATCTAATCCACAGACCCCATTCAAGTTTTGCCTGTTGTCTCACCAACGTCCTTCATACTCAAGTCATCACATTTTGCGTTTGTTATGCCTCTTTCCGCCAATCTGAAAGTTTGTCTTTCCTTGACTTTCATTAACATTTTTGAAGATTTCAGGTCAGTTACTTTTTAGACTGTTCCCTCAGTTTGCATTTGCCTGATGTTTTCCTATTTTTATTACATTCAGGTGTACCTTTTGGGCAAGAATACCACAGAAGAGATATTTTCTTCTTGTATATTATCAGGTGTCACATAGTTTGTATTTGTCCAGTTACTGATGGTTCGGCTTTGATAAATTGGTTAAGGTATTGTCTACCATGCTTCTTAACCTTTATAGTTAATCTTTTTTCCCTTTGTAATTAATAGGTATCTTGTAGGGAGATCATTTAACTCACTATTTTTAGCATCCATTGAAGATTTTCACCTGACTACAATGACTGCCAAATACTGATTTAATTCTAATCATTCATTTTACACTTATTGGTTGGCTTTCCACTGAAAGGTTAGAGCTTTCTCTTCTCTCCACTTATTCATTTATTTATATCACTGTGGATTTGTGGCTTCCTATTTTATTCAGTGGGTTGTAATTTGTTACTAACATCACTTATTTTGATTTCTGAGTGTTGATTTGGCCAGTGGGAGCCCCTTCAGCTGGCTTCTGTGTCCTTTTGACATGTCTCCATCATTCTTTGAGCATGTTCTTGTTTCTAATATAAAAAGACATTCCAGCCCTAGGAAGGAGCTGAGGGCAGCCCCCACTTCCAGTGAGCATACCGAAAACACAACTTTCATGCAGGTGGCCCACCACAACCTCTGCCACAGCCACGGTTGCCACAAAATTGGCTCGCAACTACAGTAATAGCTGCAGCCACTGTGCAGGTGGCCTGCCAGACACTTGGCTGCATTCACAAAAGGAGAGTCACCAGTGGAGACTAGAAAAAGAGGAAGTCTCTGTCCTCAAAGCTCAATCCAACATAATAGAAGAAGCAACTGTACAACCAGACAACATCAGAGTAGAGATACTAGAAATATGAAAATCCAAGAAAATATGACATCACTAAAATAATACAGTAATTCTCAAATACCAGGCCGTATAGAGCAGGAAATCCTTGAAATGACTGAAAAGGAATTCTGAGCAACAACCTTAAGAAAACTCAGTGAGATATGAGAAGACTCAGACAACATAATGAAACAAGAAAAAAAAATTCAAGATATGAAGAAGGAAATTTAAAAAGATTAATACCTTAAAAAAGAATGTAGCAGAACTCATGGAACTGAAAGATTCATTCAATGAAATAAAAAACACAATTGAGAGCTTAAGCAGCAGGCTAGAATAAGCAGAAGAAAGAATTTATGATCTTGAAGATAGTCTTTTTGAAAGAACCCAGGGAGACAAGAAAAAAAAAAAAAAAGGAAAAAAGAATTTAAAAAATTGAAGAAAATCTTAGCTAGCAGACAAACAAATTTACAAACATTCAAATCATGGGTGTTCTAGAAGAGGAGGAGAAAGGAAAAGTCATTGAAAACCTATTCAATGAAATAATAACTGAAAACTTCCCGGGTATAAGGAGAGACATGGACCTTCAGATCCAGGAGGCTCAAAGATCCCCAAGAAGATTCAATTGAAAACCTATTCAATGAAATAATAACTGAAAACTTCCCAGGTATAAGGAGAGACATGGACCTTCAGATCCAGGAGGCTCAAAGATCCCCAAGAAGATTCAATCCCAAAAGATCTTCTCAGAGACACATTATACTCAAACTGGCAAAATTCAAAGATAAAGAATCTTAAAAGCATCAGGTCATCTATAATGGAGCTCCTATCAGACTAACAGCAGACTTCTCAACAGAAACTCTACAAGTCAGAAGAAAATGGCAAGAAAAAACCTGCCAGCCAAGAATACTATACCCAGCAAGTCTATCCTTCATAAATGAGGGAGAAATAGTGATTTTCCAGACAAACAAAAACTATAGGACTTGACCACCAAATGACCAGCCCTGCAAGAAATCTTCAAGGGAGTCCTACATCTGGAATCTGAAAAATGATGTTTGCTACCACAAATACACAAGAAAGAACAAAATCCACTAGTAGAACAAAAATGCAAATGAGAAAGAGAAAGAAACTAAATATATGACCATGAACAGCTAACAAACATCAAAGATAAACAATAAAAGGTGAAAAAAGAAACAAAAGCTATTTAAAACATCCAAACAAAAATAAATAAAATGCCATGAGTAAGACAATACCTTTGATAACAATTCTAAATGTAAATAGATTGAATTCTCCACTCAAAAGACACTGACTGATTGGATTAAAAAGCTAGACTTAACTATGTGCTGTCTTCAAGAGACTCACCTCACCTGTAAAGACACATGCAGACTAATAGTGAAAGGATGGAAAAAGATATACCAAGAAAATGGAAACCAAAAATGAGAAGTAGCTATTCTTATACCAGATAAAATAGACTTTAAACCAAAATCCATAAAAAGAGACAAAGAAGGCCACTATATAATAATAAAGGGACCTATCCAACAAGAAGACATAACAACCATAAATATATATGCACCTAACACTAGAGCACCCAGATATATAAAGCAAACACTATTAAGCCTAAGGAAAGATAAAGGCCCCAATACAATAATAGTAGGAGACCTGAATACCCCTCTGTCAGTACTGGATGGACCATCTAGGCTGCTTCTCAATAGAGAAACACAGGATTTAAACAAAACTTTAGACCAACTGGACCTGGCAATCTACAGAACATTTCCTCCAATAACTAAAAATATACATTCTTCTCATCAGCACATGGAACATTCTCCAGGATAGACTATCTGTTAGGTCACAAATTGAGTCTCAAAAAATTTAAAGAAACTGAAATCATTTCAAATATCTTTTCAGACCACACTGGATTGAAACTATAAATCAATAACAAGTGAAACTCAGGAAACTATACAAACCCATGGGAATTAAACAACAATTCCAAAAAATCGAAACAGAGGCCATTCTCCCAAAATCATTCCATGAGGCCAGCATCACCCTGATACCAAATCTAGACAAAGATACAACAAAAAAAAACCTACAGGCCAATATCTCTGATGAACATAGATGGAAAAATCCTCAACAAAATATTAGCTATCCGAATACAGCAGCATATCCAAAAAATTATACACCATGATCAAGTGGGATTTATCCCAGGGATGCAAGGATGGTTCAACATACACAAATCAGTAAATGTAATATACCAAATCAACAAAATCAAGGATAGAAACCATATGATTATCTCAATAGATGCAGAAAAAAGCATTTGACAAAATTCAACATCCCTTCATGATAAAGACTCTCTGCAAATTAGGTATAGAAGGAAAGTATCTCGGGCCAGCCCGGTGGCACACTGCTATAGTGCGCCACTTGGGAAGCGCGGTGGCGCTCCCGCCGAGGGTTCGGATCGCACATACAGACTGGCCGCTCACTGGCTGAGCGAGGGGCGGGAGCAACACCGAGGGTTGCGATCCCGTGGCCGGTCCCGGTCCGGTACGGGCGCGACACTGAGGGTTGCGATCCGTTGCCGGTCACGAAAAAAGACAAAAAGGAAAAAAAAAAGAAGGAAAGTATCTCAACACAATAAAAGCCATATATAACAAACTCACCACCAATATCATCCGGAATCGGCAAAAGCTGAAAACTTTTAACAATGGAAACAAGATAAGGATGCCCACTCTCATCTTTCCTATTTAACATAGTATTGGAACCGCTAGCTGGAGCAATCAGGCAAGAGAAAGAAAGAAAGGGCATCCAGATTGGAAAAAACGAAGTCAAACTATCCCTGTTTACAGAGAACATGATCCTATATATAGAAAAACCTAAAGACTCTACCAAAAAACTCTAAGAACTAATAAACAATTTCAGTTAAATTGCAGGATACAAAATCAAAATGCAAAAATCAGTAGCTTTTTTATACTCCAACAATAAACTAGCAGGAAATCACGAAAGCAAACCCATTTACAATAGTCACCAAAAAAATAAAATACCTAAGAATCAATTTAACCAAAGAGGTGGAAGATCTCTACAATGAGAACTACAAATCACTGCTGAAAGAAATTAAAGAGGACACAAAATGATGGAAAGACATTCCATGCTCTTGGATTGGAGGAATTGACATGGTGAAAATGTCCCAAAAGTGATCTACAGATTCAGTGCAATCCCCATTGAAATGCCAATGATATTCTTCACAGAAATAAAAAAAAAAAATCCTGAAATTCGTATGGAACAACAAAAGACCATGAATAACCAAAGCAATCCTGACCAAAAATAAATAAGTAAAACTGGAGGCATTACTCTACCTGACTTCAAATTATACTACAAAGTTATAGTAACCAAAACAGCATGGTACTGGCATAAAAACAGACACTCAGACCAATGGAACATAATAGAGAACCCAGAAATCAACCCACATACTTACAGCCAATTGATCTTTGACAAAGACAACAAGAACACACATTGGGGAAAAAGACTGCCTCTTCAATAAGTGGTACTAGGAAAACTGCACATCCATATGTAGAATAATGAAACTAGACCTCTACCTATTGCCATATTCCAAAATCAACTCAAAATGGATTAAAGACTCAAATATATGTCCTGAAACTATAAAACTCCTATAAAAAAATATAGGGGAAACACTTCAGGGAGTAGGACTGGGGCAAAGACCTTTATGAACAAGACCCCAAAAGCACAAGCAACAAAAGCAAAGATAAACAAATGGGATTAGGGCCGGCCCGTGGCTCACTCGGGAGAGTGCGGTGCTAGTAACACCAAGGCCCTGGGTTCGGATCCCATATATGGATGGCCGGTTCGCTCACTGGCTGAGCGTGGTGCTGACAACACCAAGACAAGGGTTAAGATCCCCTTACCAGTCATCTTTATAAAAAACAAAAAAAACCCCAAATGGGATTACATCAAACTAAAAAGCTTCTGCACAGCAAAAAAACCAAAAAAACAAGAACAAAATACCTAAATAATGGTAGGAAATATTCACAAAGTATGCATCTGACAAGGGATTAATATCCACAATATACAAGGAACTCAAACAACTTAGCAAAAAAACAAGTAACCCAATTAAAAAATGGGCAAAGGAGCTGAACAGGCATTTCTCAAAGGAAGAAATACAAATGGCCAACAGACACATGAAAAATGTTCAACATCACTTAGATCAGGGAAATGCAAATCAAAACCACATTGAGATAGTATCTCATGCCAGTTAGATTGGCCAGTATCAAAAAGACAAGAGAATAACAAATGCTGGTAAGGATGAATACAGAATATACTAGGAAAGGGGAACCCTCCTACACTGTTGGTAGGACTATAAATTAGTGCAGCTGTTATGGAAAACAGTATGAAGATTCCTCAAACAACTACAGATAGAACTGCCCCATGACCCAGCAATCCTGCTGCTGGCTGTATAACCAAAGGAATGGAAATCATCATGTTGAAGGCATACCTGCACTCCCGTGTTTATCACAATTCTGTTTACAATAGCTAAGAGTTGGAACTAACCTAAATGTCCATCAGTGGACTACTGGATAAGGAAAATGTGGTGTGTGTGTGTGTGTGTGTGTGTGTTTGTACACACACACACACACACACACACAATGGAATACTACTCTGCCATAAAATGTAATGAAATTCTGTCATTTGCAGCAACATGTATGAACTTAGAGAAAATTATGTTAAGTGAAATAAGCCTGGTACAGAAAGAAATACTGCATGTCCTCACTCATAAATGGGAGCTGGGAAAAAAAAAAGGCAAAAAAACCAAAGAAAGATACCACAATCACAATAATTTCTTGAACTCTCTAAAGGAGATAAGGGAACTGAGGACACCAGAGGTGGGAGAGGGGAAGGGGGAGGGGAGGTTAGGAAGAAATTGGTAAAGGGCCACAAAAAATGTTTACATTTTGTAATGATAAACAAAAAAATTACATGCTCATTTTTGTGTCTCTTCTGTACTAGCCCTGGAATGGGCTATTTCTGTAAGAAGATCTGGTTCCTTTTAATGGAATATGGTATATAGAAACCAAGACCTGGGTTCTAGGTACACTTATTTCTATTCTGGCATTGCTGCTCCCAAGCCCTCCCATGGAACAGAACTAGAGAATGAATATGAACACACACACACCACACCACACATACACTTATGTATCTCTGTATCTACACATATTGAAAACTATGACAGTTTATGCCAGCACTTCCAATTCCAACTTTATTCTCCTTTTCTCCCTTTCCATATTTGTAATTCCCTTCTCTGACAATAAGATATTAGCCTCAATATATTTATTTAATGATCAGTCCCCCTCAAAAATAACAAATCTCCTATGGCTATGTCCTTATTTCAGATCACTGCAATCCCCCACTCCTTCCCTATGACCCTCAGGCGTTCTTCTAGGCTGTGCACTGCAGTCCCACACTGAGCCACCACTACTGACCCCTGTGTCAATGTCTATCTGTATCTTGCACAAAATAAGCAAATGGCCCTTGTCCTGAATTTTTCAGGAAGGGAGGGAGACAGGAAAGAAGTTAGGAAGGCAGAAAATGAAAATCTTTTAATTCAATGGAAAGACAAAGGATCATAAGAGACTATTATCAACAATTATATGCTAGTAAATAGGATAACCTAAAAGAAATGGATAAACTCCTAGACATATACAACCTACCAAGATTAAATCATGAAGAAAATAAAATCTGAGGGCCAGCCTGTGGCTCACTTAGGAGAGTGTGGTGCTAATAACACCAAGGCCATGGGTTCGGATCCCATATAGGGATGGCTGGTTCGCTCACTGGCTGAGCGTTGTGCTGACAACACCAAGCCAAGGGTTAAGATCCCCTTACTGGTCATCTTTAAAAAAAAATCTGAACAGACTAATAGTGAATAAGGAGATTCAATCAGTAATAAAAAGTCTCCCATCAAAGAAAAGCCCATGTCTTAATGGCTTCACTGCTAAATTCTACCAGACATTTAAAGAACTAATACCAATTCTTCTCATACTCTCCCAAAAAATTAAAGAGGAGGAAATTCTTTCAAACTCATTTCATAGGGCCAGCATTACCCTGATACCAAAGCCAGACAAGGACACTAAAACAAAACTACAGACAAATATCCCTGATGAACATAGATGCAAAAATTCTCAACAGAACACTAACAAAATTCAACAGCACACAGCACATTGAAAAGATCATTCACCATAATCAGGTGGGATTTATCCCAGGGATGCAAGGATGGCTAAACATATGCAAATCTATAAATGTGATATGCTACATTAACAGAATGAAGGACAAAAACCATATGATTATCTCAATAGATGAAGAAGCATTTGACAAAACGCAGTGTCATTTCACAATAAAAACTCAACAAATTGGGTATAGAGGGAATGTAACTCAACACAATAAAGGCCATATAAGACAAACCCACAGCTAACACCATACTCAAAAGGGAAAAACTGAAAGCTTTTTCTCAAGATCAGTAACAAGACAAGGATGCCTACTCTTGCTACTTCTATTCAACATAGAACTGGAAGTCCTACCCAGAGCAGTTGGGCAAGAGAAAGAAATTAAAGGCATCCAAATTGGACAGGATGAGGTTAGATTGTCCCTGATTGCAGATGACATGATCTTTATATATAGAAAGCCCTAAAGAGTCCACCAAAAAACTGTTAGAACTAATAAACTAATTCAGTAACGTTGTAGGATACTAAATCAACACAGAACAATCAGTAGTATTTCTTTTTTTTTTTTTTTTTCCTTTTTGTCTTTTTTTACTGACCGGCAATGGATCACAACCCTCAGTGTCGCGCCCGTACCGGACCGGGACCGGCAATGGGATCGCAACCCTCGGTGTTGCTCCCGCACCTCACTCAGCCAGTGAGCGGCCGGTCTGTATGTGGGATCCGAACCCTTGGTGGGAGCGCCGCTGCACTCCCAAGTGGCGCACTGTAGCAGTGCGCCACCGGGCAGGCCCAATCAGTAGTATTTCTATGTACTAATGATTAACTCACAAAGAAATTTTTTTTTTTTGTCTTTTGTCTTTTTCCGTGTCTGGCAACGGATTGCAACCCTCAGTGTTGCCCCCGTACCGGACCGGGACCGGCAACGGGATCGCAACCCTCGGTGTTGCTCCCGCACCTCACTCAGCCAGTGAGCGGCCGGTCTGTATGTGGGATCCGAACCCTCGGGCGGGAGCGCCACTGCGCTTCCCAAGCGGCGCACTATCCAGTGCGCCACCGGGCCGGCCCACAAAGAAATTTTTAAAAATCCCATTTAAAATAGTTACAAAAAAAAAAAAATTAAACAGGAATAAATTTAACCAAGGATTTGAAAGATCTCTACACTGAAAACCATAAAACACTGATGAAAAAACTTGAAGATACAAATAAATGGAAAAATATCAAGATATCCCATGTTCATGAGCTGGAAGAATTAATATTATTAAAATGTCCATACTAACCAAAGCAATCTGGAGATTCAGGGCAATCTCAATCAAAATTCTAATGACATTTTTCACAGAAATAGAAAAAAAAATCCTAAAATTCATATGAAACTATAAAAACCCCCAGATGGCCAAAGCAATCTTAAGCAAAAAGAACAAAGATGGGAGCATCAGACTACCTGATTTCAAAATATGCTACAAAGCTATAGTAATCAAAACAGTATGGTTCTGGCATAAAAAACAGACACATAAACCAATGGAGCAGAATGGAGAGCCCAGAAATAAATCCATGCATTTACAGTCAGCCGATTTTCAACAAAGATGCCAAGAACACACAATGGGAATGGACAGTCTCTTCAATAAATGGTGTTGGGAAAACTGGATATCCATCCACAGAAGAATGAAATTAGACCCTTATGTAATCACACATATAGAAAAACCAACTCAAAATGACTTAAATATAAGACCCCAAACTAAAACTACTAGAAGAAAACATGGGAAAAGCTCTATGATATCTGTATAGACACTGATTTTTTTGATATAACCCCTAAAACACAGGCAACAAAAGCAAAAATAGACAACTGGGATTACATCAAACTAAAAAGTTTGTGCACAGCAAAGAAAACAATCAACAGAGTGAAGAGAGAACTACAGATTGAGAAAAAACCTTTGCAAACCATACATCTGATAAGAGGCTAATATCCAAAAAAACATAAGGAACTCCAACAACTCAATATCAAGAAAACACAGTTAAAAAATGGGCAAAGGACCTGAATAGACATGTCTCAAAAGACAATATATAGCCTCAGGGCCCACCCACTGTCCCAGGGCATGGAGAAGGGGACCAGACCACCCTCCCACAACCAGGCACACTGAGCTACCACTTCAGGACCCACCAGGGGACCTGAGGCATGGATAAGGGGACTGGACCTCTCTCCCACAACCAGGCACACCATGCCAGCACCTTGGGGCCCACCCAGGGACCCGGGGTATGGAGTTGGGGGCTGGACCTCTCTCCCACAACCAGGCACACTGCACCAGTGCCCAGGGCCTGCCAGGAGACCTGAGGCATGGAGAAGGGGACTGGACCTCTCTACCACAACCAAGCACACTGAGCCAGCGCTTCAGGGCCCACCTGGGGACCTGAGGCATGGAAAAGGGGACTGGACCCCTCTCCCACAACCAGGCACACCACACCAGCACCTTGGGCCCTGCCCAGGGACCCAGGGCATGGAAAAGGGGACCAGACCACCCTCCCACAACCAGGTACACTGAGCCAGTGCTTTGGGGCCCACCCAGGGACCCAGGGTATGGAGTTGGGGACCAGACCACCCTCCCACAGTGAGGCACAACATGCCAGCACCTCGGAGCCCACCCGGGGACTTGGGGCATGGATAAGGGGACTGGACCTCTCTCCCACAACCAGGCACAACATGCCAGCACCTTGGGGCCTGCCAGGGGACCCAAGGCAAGTAGAAGGGGACCAAACATACCCCACAACCAGATATACACCAGTGCCAAAGAGCATGCCAAAAACAGCACCCCCACATGGGTGGCCCACCACAGTTACCACAATAACCATGGCTGCTGCAAAAGCGGCTAGACGCCACAACCACCATGCAGATGGTCTGCCAACCACTGGAGTGCATTCATATAAGAAGAGTCACCAGCAGAGACAAAGAAAAGAAGAGGATGTCTCTTTCCACAAAACCCATTTCAGAGTGACAGAAGAAGCATCTACTCTATGATAATATTGGGGGACCTGATCACATCTCTCAGCATTGGACAGACAGATCATCTAGGTAACAAGTTAACAGAGTAACAATTATTCTTTCAGAAGGAGAGAAGAAATCTAGGCAATTAGAGGGTGGGAGGGAGGGAATGGACGAAGGGGAGACGTTGGACAAGGGGCAGAAAGAATAATTATGATTTGTAACAATATATATGCTAGTAATACTGATTTAATCAACATATCTCAATGTTCAACCCAAAAAAATATGTATAATCGATTTTGATTCAATAAATAAAATTATTTTTAAAAAAATAAATAAAAAGGGCCGGCCCGGTGGCGCACTGCTACAGTGCGCCGCTTGGGAGTGTGGTGGCGCTCCCGTCCGAGGGTTCGGATCCCACATACGGACCGGTTCCTGCTCACTGGCTGAGCGGGGCGCGGGAGCAACACCGAGGGTTGCGATCCCGTTGCCGGTCCCGGTCCGGTACGGGCGCGACACTGAGGGTTGCGATCCGTTGCCGGACACGAAAAAAGACAAAAAGGAAAAATAAATAAATAAATAAATAAATAATAAATAAAAAATAAAGGACATGGGAAAGCTTAAAGAAAATTTTTAAAAGCTTTGGAAACAATGTATATTAAATTTTAAAAAATGTATCTTTTCACAGAAAACCACAAAAGAGCCATAGGTAATAAAAATTCACTTTCACTATTAAAAAAAAAGACAACATAGAAATGGGCAATAGAGGGGCCGGCCCGGCGGCGCCTTGCGCCGCTTGGGAAGCGCGGCGGCGCTCCCGTCCGAGGGTTCGGATCCCACATACGGACCGGTTCCCGCTCACTGGCTGAGCGGGGCGCGGGAGCAACACCGAGGGTTGCAATCCCGTTGCCGGTCCCCGGTCCGGTACGGGGGCAACACTGAGGGTTGCGATCCGTTGCCGGACACGGAAAAAAGACAAAAGACAAGAAAAAAAAAAAAAAAAAGAAATGGGCAATAGATATACTAAAAAATGTTCAATATCACTAATCATCAGGGAAATGCAAATTAAAACTACACTGAAATACCACCTCACACCTATTAGAATGGCTATTACTAAAAAAAGAAAGATAAATGTTGGCAAGTATGTGGGAAAAAAGGGAATATTTACATACTGCTGGTGGGAATATAAATTAGTATGGGCATTATGGAAAACAGTATGGAGGTTCCCCCCAAAATTAAAAATAGAACTACCATATGATCCAACAATCCTACTACTGGGTATATATTCCAAGGAAATGAAATCAGTATGTCAAAGAGATGTCTGCACTCCCAGGTTCACTGCAGCATTATTCACAATAGTAAACATCTGGAATCAACTTAAGTGTCCATCAATGGATTAATAAATAAAGAAAATGTGGTATACACAATGGAAAACTGTTCAGCCATAAAAAATACAGAAATGCTGTCATTTGCAACAACATGCATAAACCTGGAGGACATTATGTTAAGTGAAATAAGCCCGTCACAGAAAGACAAATATCTCATGATCTTACTTATATATGGAATCTTTTTTTTTCCCCCCCTTTTTGTCTTTTTTACTGACCGGTAATGGGATCGCAACCCTCGGTGTCGCGCCCGTACTGNGAACCGGTCTCCACATGGGATCCGAACCCACGGTGGGAGCGCCGCCGCGCTCCCAAGCGGCGCACTCTCCAGTGCTCCACCGGGCCGGCCCATATATGGAATCTTAAAAAGTTGAATTCACAGATGTGGAAAGTAAATGGTGGTGACTAGAGAGATGTTGGTCAAAGAATACAGAATTTCAGTTAGATAAAAGGAATAAGTTTAAGAGATCTATTGTAGAACATGGTGATTATAATAAATAATAATATATTGTATTCTTGAAAATTGCTGAGTAAATTTTAAAATAACTGTGTGAGGTAGTGCATGTCATTAGCTCAATTTAGCCATTCCACAATGTCTGTGTGTATACATATATTATATATCAAAATATCCTATTATACATAATACATATACACAATTTTGTCAGTTAAAAAAAAAGATACTGTAAAGCTCCATCTCTCTCTCCACACCTGATAACACAGGGAGAAGGTGGCCATCTGCAAGCCAGCAAGACAGCCTCCACCAGAACTCAACCATACTGGCATCCTGATCTCTGACTTCTGGCCGCTAGGACTGTGAAAATAAATTTCTACTGTTTGAGCCAAAAAAATAAGGAAACAAATTTTTTTAGAAAGGCATTTCAGTACTCTACAAAATTATCATTTCAAAAGACAGTTACATTTGCAAGTATATTCAGCTCTAGCATTCCATAAAAGTGCCTAATGTTTCTAAGCAACCAAAACTACCTTTCCCTATAAGGAAGATACTATAAATATGAAGAAAATCTGAATGATATATATATATATATTTTTTTTTTGTCTTTTTCGTGACCAGTAAGTGGATCGCAACCCTTGGTGTGGTGTCACCTGCACTGCGCTCAGACAGTGAGCGCACTGGCCATTCCTATATAGGATCCGAACCCACGGCGGGAGCGTCGCTGCGCTCCCAGCGCTGCACTCTCCCGAGTGCGCCACGGGGCCGGCCCTCTGAATGATATTTTAAAAGTCAAATAGCAACAAAATTTTAGCAAGAGTTTTAGAATTTTTTCCATTTATTATATTACTAAGGAGGAAACAATCACTGTATACAACGATATTACAAAGGAAATATTCTGTACAAAAGGCATTTTAACATTTTAACATCTGGATGCCAAGGTTAACATTAAATAATTAAACAATACTTGAGAACTTTTAAAAATCGGTTTCGTCAGTGCCTCCAAATTCATTCCAGTCATTAATAAGCATATAAAAATACAACTGACAAAAATTAGGCTTTTGCTATTCTGCTGGGATCTGAATTCATCACAACTAACAGTATTTTTCAGTACATGCTTTTAAAGTAGAAGACATAACAAAACAAGTTGTAGAAACAAGTGATAAGAACCTTTGGAGTATGATAAATTCTACCCCTTTAAGTAGATAATTAATAGCAGGGTATTTTTCCTAAAGCCACAGACACTTAGAATAAATAGAGTGATTACTTAAAAAAAAAAAGTGATAAGAACCTTTGGAGTATGATAAATTCTACCCCTTTAAGTAGATAATTAATAGCAGAGTATTTTTCCTAAAGCCACAGACACTTAGAATAAATAGAGTGATTACTTAAAAAAAATTTTTTTTTCATTTTTGTCTGTTTTATTAATGCGAGTAGTAGGAAGATATGAGTGGTTTCTTGGTCTATGCTTCTGCAAGCAAAAATATTATGGACATGATTACTTTTGAGATGTGATCTTATCCACTGAGTTAAGATTGTGCTTTAACTAAATTCTGCTAAGATGTATTAGTTAAAATATTAATTTGACTAAGCCTTAGACAAAGGCATAAAACTGGATACAGACAATTCATACATTTATTTCTAGCCACCTACTACTTCTGGGCTTATAATGATAAACATCATGAAAATTTCTATTATATGTAATACAAAAGGCATTCTAATTTTCCTCTTTCATATTCAACTTCTGAAAACAAAACATCAGAAACCCTTCAGTGGCAACTTCATTAGTTATGATGAGATTTACTTTTAGGAAGAGAGCCCAACTACTCACAATCCATAATCATCTTTGGCAAAGAAATTAAGAGTCATAGAATTTCAGAACTGAAGTCATTAATTGACTTTATCTTCACTATACAATAGGAAATGGTTCTGGAAAAAATAAGGCCAGAAGGTTCTCCAGATCTGGATAATAGTCACCCTAAAGAAACTAATCCATAGTGATTTTTCTCACTCTGCTGTGTATTAGATAACTATAAGGACTATTTGGATTAGGGATTAATTGGGGCTCTAAGGGTATATCCGCAGATGTGGTTTATTAAAAATATTTGATTAGCACAATACAATTTACAGTGTTTTTTCTTATGCATTATTTAATTTAGTACAACACACCCTGTGAGGTATTAGGCTAGGTACTGTCTGATGAAAAAAAGTACAGCATGTGGTAATCCAATAAATCCATTTCTGATACAACAAATCATTTGGTGCTACTAGGCAGCCTAGATCACCAATTACAAGTCTCTCTAACATAGATTAGTTTTTCTGAAGCATTAGGTTAGAAATTGACAACCCAACTGTTTCTGTTCAGTAGGTTGTGAGTAGAGAGGCCTAGTTACCAATTTAAAAGGCCATGAAGTAGTAGGTTTTGATGACAGAAATCAGAATAGCAGTTTAGAGGAGTAGGCAGTTTGGCAAGGGGCATGAAGGAAACTTCTGGGATGCTAGAAATGTCCTAAACATGGTGGTTACATGAGTGTTTATAAACATAAAAATTCATCAAGCTGTACACTTTAAATGAGTCCACTTTATGCATATTACGTTATATGTGTTATCCCTCAAAAAGAAAAAGACTGACATCTTTGAGAGCAAAAGTTTTGTCTCATTCACCTCTGTATCATTCCCAGCATCTAACATGGTACGTTGCACATTAGACATTCAAAAAATGTAGGGCTAACTGGTTAGCACACTTGGGAGAGCATGGTGCTGAGAACACCAAAATCAAGGGTTCATATCTCTGTACTGGCCTGTCACCAAAAAAACCTCCCAGAATGTGATATATATGATTGATTACACAAACACTAGAGTGTCTGTGCAAGGGGTAAGGTGCTGAGGAAGTGCATGAGGGAAACTTGAGATTAAACCTGCCACATATAGTGAAGAGGTCAGGGGTATTAAACCTAATACTGTAGAGTTTCTACCTAATACATCTGACACTACTATTCCTAATGAAATTGCTTTCAACCTCAAAGGGCTGCAGAAGGGTTTTTAAAAGAAAAGGAAGGCAGTTGGTCAAGGAAAAGAAGTGTACTTCACAAGATTTGAATAACCTTGGCATCACTGTTTTTCCTGCCAAGTTAAGTACCTTTCCTGTTGAAAACCATACCCTTTCCCACATTTTTATAATCACTCTTATGTCAATTTCACCCTTCCCTCCCTAATAATAGCTCCCATTTTTATAGCATCATCTATGCCAGGGACTGCTAGGTGCTGGAGTCCTAAAGGTGAATAAGACAAACACTTAAATGACTATAATTTAGTGAGATTTTGGTAACGGGCATGTAAAAGCTGCACCTCAACTAGGGAGGCAGGACCAAGCTCCATAGGGGAGAAGCCTGGTCTGGAAGGATGAGTGTTCTCATTGTAGTAGAGCAGAGGCAGAGTGGGTGACAAAGGTATGGAGGCCTAAAAGAGGATTTTTTTTTTTTTTCAAGGAATGCTAACTACGTAATAAGATAGAGGGGAGAATGGAGTGTTTTTAACTGGAGCATATGGAAAATATTCTTGTTGAGGATAAAGAATGAAGGTCTTTACTAAGAAGGCAGCAAGAATGAAGAAGGGACAGATGCAAGAGATTTTTAGGAGGCAGACTCAAAAGGACTTGATGACTAAGTATTGAGTATGAGGGAGAAAAAGAATAAAATATGATTTTGAGGTTCCTATTGAATATCTTGGGTGGTAAAGTAAATGGTAATGCCATTAAGGAAAGTAAAGAATGCCAGAGGAGGAGCCCGTTTTATAAGGGCATTCGGTAGTATGAGGAAAAAGCTGAAGCTGGGAGCGCTGATGAGATCACCCTGGGGGAAAAAATAGCACCAACTGAAGGATAGGGCTGAGACTCTAGGAAAAAATATCAACCTCAGAGAGGAATCTTGTCAACCACAGAAACCTCAGAGGAGCATCCAAGGAGGGAGTGGTGTATGGGGAAGAAGGTTATGGATAGGTCAAGCAGGGTGAAGACTGATAAAAAGATGTAGATGTGATAAAGGGGGTCGTCTCTCGTTACCTTTTCCAGAATATCTTGAGAAAACAGTAGAAGCCAAAGACCAGTTGATATGCTAAGAAGTGACTGGAAAGTGAGGAAGAGAGGCAAAAATATTTTAGAAGTCAGGATATAAGGGAAGGAGTATGAGGGTGGTAGGAAGGGTTTTTTCTTTTGTCTTTCTTTTTAGGCTAGAGAAGACATTTACCATGTTTATACAAAGAAAGGAAGCATTAAATGGTGATGTTAGGAAACAGGATGGGAGAGAAAGGAGGCAGAAGGGATCCAGTACACAAATAGAGTTTAGAGGGAAGAAGGACACCTTTTCCTCAGAAACCAAAAGTAGAGTGTTATAAGAGCAGGTGAAACTATAAATACATTTAGAAACTGGAGAAACATGTTGCCAAATTAATCTTAAATTATAAAATAAATTCTATGATCAGTAAATAGCACCTGAAAAATGAAAAATCCATTGGAAATACTCTGAACAGATGGAGAAGTACCTTAATTGAGCTTATTTTGTTTTTTAAAGTCAAGTCAATGCTTATTTGGTTTTTTTAAAAAATCTAATCCATTGGAAATACTCTGAACAGATGGAGAAGTACCTTAATTGAGCTTATTTTGTTTTTTGAAGTCAAGTCAATGCTTATTTGGTTCTTTTAAAAAATCCATTTGGCCATTCGAACAATCTAACAGTTTTAACTGATCAGTGTTAATACAAAAATTATAAGATTCTGAATTTTTAAAAAATTCACCACCTATCATTCACCATCCAGAGACATCCTGGATTTATATGTTGAACAGGAGAGAAATTATATCTTCAGGTTTTTCTTTTTCCCTGGTAAGTTCTACTAAAAGTATGCTATGTGCTTATGATTTTAAAATTTTATATTACAGAAATATTTCCCTTTGAAATCATAATTTCTGAGAAATATTAATGGTACTTAGTTAGGGGACTTTAATCTTTTTCTTTTGCTTTCTGAACTATCCTGATCCTAAGTCTTATCTTGCCCTTCTTCCTCTTTCCCAGTATCATTCAATTCAGAATTTTTATTTATATGGCATTCACACATTCACCATTTTGACCAAATTGACTAGTTTATGTAAATGTGTGGTTTGGATGGACATTGTATAAGTGAAACGACACATTGTTCATAGCTAGCATGCTCAATATTTACAGTAGGTTCTAGCTGTAAGATAAACTAGATCTTTAATAAGTTAATTACTTAATATTATGACAATTCCATCATAATTAAGATTACTGCCGAAATTCTATCATCATTTTGCCATTGTGATTATTTTGCTTTCAAACAATTCAGATTACCATTATTAATCCTGGACTTGAATACATAAACCCAATGTCACCTTAAACAAAACTGAGAAATCATAAACATCTAGTAATCAAAGCTATTTCTTTCAAAAAACAAAATTCTATTAGTAATACTTTGAAAGGTCAATAAATATTTACTGAGTGCTTAATATGAGGCAGACACTTTGATGAACTGGAGAGTAGACAGTAAACAAAACAGAAAAATTTCTGTTCTCATGGAGCTTATATTTCACTACAGGAAAACAAACAGTAAGCAAATAAATGCTTAGTGAAGTCAGATCATGATAAGTGCTATGGATGTATGTAAAGCAGGGAAGACAGGAGTGCTGAGTACACCCAAGGAAGGCCTTGATCAGGTAACAGTTGAGCGAGACCTAGAGGATGTCAGGGAGTAGACTGCGCACACACATCTGGGAGAACAGCATTCGAGGCAGAGAAAATATCAAACACAAAAAGTCTGAGGCAGGAGTGTACCTGGTGCTTTGAGGAGAAGCAATGAGGCCAGAGTGCCTGGAGCTGCGTGAAGAGGAGGAAACGGTAGTACGTGAGGTAGAACAGGGAGTCTAGGCCTGCTAATTTTAAGGACTTTGGCCTTTACTCTGAGTGAGATGGGGAGCCACTGGATGGTTTTGAGCAGATGAATGATATGATTTGACTTATTTTAAAAACAATCACTCTGGCTACTTTATGGGGAACAGACTGTAGGAGCACAGGATGTAAAGAAGGCTTTTGGAGGTTACAGCTTCAATCCAAGCAAGAGATGACAATGGCTTGGAATAGGGTGGTAAGTAGAGGTCAAAAGAGGTGTTCAACTTTGGATATATTTGGAAGGTAGGGCCTACTGGATTTGCTGATGGACTGGATATGGGAGATTAAAGAAAGAAAGAAGAATCAAGGATGATGCAAGGGTTTTGGCCTGAGCAACTAGAAGCATGGCATTGCCATTTACTGAGTTGGGAAGACTGAAGGAGAAGCAAGTTTGGGAGGGAAAATCAAGAACTCAGTTTTAGAATATGTTGAGTTTGAGCTTTAATGAGATTTCTAGATAGATATGTCAAATAGGCAGTTTTATGAGATCATAAGGAGTGAGAACACCTAAGAAAGAAGAGAGGAAAACTCTTTAAGGAAACTTCTTCCCCTTAAAAATATGGGTGTAAAGCTAAAATCATACGCAACTTCAAAGGCACAGCTTTACATAGTATAGAAAGTAGAAAACCTCCCATACGTTGAAAGCTCACTTCAAGTGTCTTCTGCCAAACTCAAGATTTTAGAGAAGTTTTGATTTACATATAAATCTAAGAAACTCCCAGAAGCCTCAGAAAACCCCTTAGGGGTCACCTTGGCCCAGGGGCCTCAAAAATAATAAGGAATTTATTTTTCCAATGACATAGCCATTACAGGTTTTACCTTAAATTTGCTTGAAAGCAAATATCAGTTAATTCATTTAACTAAGAATACATTAATACATTACAAAAAAGGTATAAAAAAGCTCTTTGGAAAAACAGGATCCTTATTTTAACATTCTCCTCAGACTGTATCCTGGGGAAATTCAGTGGGACTCTAAGGATAGAATCATACCAAACATGGTAGCAGGTCTCTCAAATGAAGAACTGGTAAAGCCCTTTTAAGTGTCTATTTCTGAATTTTCTTTTTTTGACAGTTTCTAATTTTGTATTCTATATACCTGAAGTTTTATACTTCTTACCTAAAAAAGTTGTTTTTGGACTACCATCCTTCCAAAATAAACAGCAAAAAAAACTTTAAGTGTCTATTTCTGAATTTTCTTTTTTTGACAGTTTCTAATTTTGTATTCTATATACCCGAAGTTTTATACTTCTTACCTAAAAAAGTTGTTTTTGGACTACCATCCTTCCAAAATAAACAGCAAAAAAAAACCCTGTGTTATATTCTGGGTCAAATATAAAATGCTGCATCTATGTACGTAGTATCAAAATGACTACAAACATTTAAAAGGATTTAAATATTGCAAGTTATACTTGAAAAAATTCATATGCAAAGGAGTCGCTTAATTGCTCATTTTGCATAGTGCCAATACCTGAGTACTGACTACTTTGAACAAAACTATGACTGTTTGGATTAGTACTGTTTGATGGTCCCGACTCATTTATCATGCTGTTACTTGCACAACTGAAGTCAGATCCCTCAAATGCATCTGACTGTGAAACAAAAACAGTAGTATTGGAATTGACACCTGCTGACATACTGGAAGAGGACATCTGATGGAGCTGTCTCAAGTCTCTTGGGTCTAACACTGAATTACAAGAGGGGTTTTCAAGATTCATGATCACAAGTCTTGGATTATCATTCTCCCCCATGCTATCACTGCTGGGTGGCATCATATTCACAGGGCAATTAGGCAGCATGTTGGCATCAGAAATGCCATATAAGTCAGCTGGTGACATGGGTGATGCTTCCATTCTGCTTATGTCATCAGTGTTGTTATAAATACAAGCATTAGAAGAATTTAAATCACTCACAACAGGTATTTCCAGGAATGATGGGATACCTTGTGAATTAGAGGAAAGTGTCCCTGTTGAAAAAGTACTCAGTGGGTTTGTATTGCCTGAGCGTGAGGTGGGGTGGGCCATTGATGACCAGCTTGAAGAAGGCTGAGGTACCACTGAGGGTATGGCTGAAGCATGATGTGACAGTCCACTTGAGATGGACACAGGTGAGGAATAGTAGGATGCTTGACTTGGAACTCCTGAAGGTCTGGGCATTTCTGTCAAAGCTGTCCCATGAGAAAACACATTTGATTCTGTGGGGAGGAAAATGTATTTTACAAAATTAAAATGAACAAAATTATAAAAAGCATTTTCTAAATTAAAATTACATAAACATACTAAAGGAAAATTTCACGGCAAATTTTAAACAAAAATTTCAAAAAGCACTGAAATTATTATGCGAGTCCAAAACTGAATTCTGTAACATGTACTCTTTTTACAAATACATGTAAAATGATTTTGGTAAGTTATTTTGTCATATGTAATTTCACTCCAGTTAAATACGAAAATATTTAGCTTCTGAGGCCCTATAAAGGTATTTTTGAAAAATGAAAGATAAATATCAGAATTTCAATTAATGGGAATCTACATAGTCAAAACCATCTCACACACTACACTTTAAGGAAAAAATGGAGGGATGGAGAAAACATTCATTAGGTGTGATTGAAAAATACACATAACTTTTAAGATATATTAAGATACGATCCTAGGGTACTACAAAATTCCCAGTCAGAAAAAAATTAATTCCATATTGATTTATGTATTATGTGAATATGTGTATATGAGGTTACTTCAAAAAGTTCAGAGAAAGAGTCGTATTACCTTTTAATTCTATTTTTCCATGAACTTTTTGAAGTACCCTTGTATACTAAACCAGGAAAAAGCACAGATTTAAGACTACAGGGGGAAAAAGACTTCTCAATTAACACTTGGTTGAATTATCTGAACAATGATTGGCAAACTTCTTTCTAAAGGGCCAGATAGTAAATATTTTAGGCTTTGTGGGCTATACAGCCTCTGTTGGAACTATTCAACCCTGTTGCTATAGTGAAAAAAAAAAAAAAAAGCAGTTTATTACATATAGAGATATGTAATCAAATAAGCATAACTGTGTTTCAGTATAACTCTATTCATAAAAATCGGCAACCAGCAAGATCTAAACCATTTCTTCCATGACACACTGTAATTAGTAAAATTACCACCATATGAACAAAATGTTATTTCTCGAACAATGAATCCCACAAAACATAATCAGTTTCCAACACAGCTTTTGGAAGCCAGGCTCAAATCATTCAATATTGGAAGTATGAAAAAATTTGTAGGAGAGGAAAATATTAAAGAAGCAGTTATTCATTCCTAACAATGAAATTCCAATATATTGTGCAAAGAACTGGTCTTTCTGATCACAAGAAATACTCTATAGGGGTAACATACCTTTTTTGATGAATCTTCCTTCTCCAGTTGATCCTAGGCCATGTCTTGGTCTCTCAGGAAAATTAACTGTTTATGATAGTTTTTCCATTATTAAATGTAATTTGAAAAATAATATTCAGTTAAAATTTGAAAAACTGAACAAAAAAACAAATAAAATCTATTGAATCAATCTAAAATATTCTTACCACAATCCTGCCATAATTTCTGGAAAAGTAGACTTGTTTTTTGTTTCTTTGATTTATTGCCATAGGTATCTGATTAGAAAGAAATCAGGAAAGCAGGTGAATCATCATAGGATTATGCTTCCTTTCCAATAAGAAATAAACAGGTGCTTTATTTATATATAGAAAATGCTTTAAATAAATAATGAGTATTGCAGAATATATCCCAAATCAGTAGTAAAAGGGTATTTCTCTCCTATGAAAAAATAGTTTAAAATATTCATCTTGTTTTCTTATAATACCTGTGTCAACAATGTCAACTAATGCAATAAGGTCTGATAGGATAAGGAGCAAAAGAGAACACTCTCTGAGTGGCAAGTTTCCCATTTAAAAAAGGGCACAGTAAGGACAAAAATAAAACAGAAATTAAAATAACAAACAGAAATTTTGATAAACAGTTTAGATACTTGGAAATTATTCCAGAATAATCAAACCACTTTCCTAAGAAAGTTATCCAAAGATCATAAAGAAAAAAAAAACAACTGAAAACTTCCAGGAAAAGAAACAAATTATGAAGACACATAACTATATTCAAATGTATCTTACAAGAAAACGTAATTAGCAGGGCCAACTTTAAGAAATATATAAATCATTATTACCAAAATGTTATACCTTTTTCATCTGGTAGATATCTAAAATCCATAGATTCACTAACTTCCTGGTCAGAAGGTCTCCGCAGCTGCATTTTTACTGTCACTGGTTCTGTTATAGCTTTGCAATATGGTGGAGTCTTGAAAACAATGGCTACTTGACGGTGTACATCAGCTTGTGAAAAGATACCTTTTGCTTCCCAATCATTCAACACAAAACGAACTTCTATGTCATCTAGTGAATAAGAAACCAAAGAAATAACAACAATGGGAAAACAAAGTAAAATGCATCTGTTAATCTAAGATATATTCTGAATTCAATGAAACAAATACCTTTCTGAACTTTGTCACAAAGTAGAAATATTTCATCTCCTCCTCTGACACTTCCACAATTCTTGTTTACACGACAAATCCTTAATTCAGCAGTATTTGGAGCACCTAAACATAAAGGATTATTTTTTTAAATGAGCTGCTACCTTAGTAATATATGGTATTACTTTTTGAAGCAGAGAATTTGAGGAAAACCACTTACAGAATAAATAAAAGTTTTAGTGAATACATAAGGGACACTGAATACATTAATCATCCATCTGTCCCTTTCCTTTCTAACTGCTTTACCTAACCTGGTTTAGAGCCTTGTGACTTCATTTCTAGGCAATGACAGGTCCTCTAATTAAATCTCTCTGCTTCTAAATTCTGATTCTTCCGATCCATTCTACACACTGTCACCAGATTAATATTCTTAAATTATGGCCATATCCCTATGGCAATGCAATTTTTATGCTTCCATTATCTTGGCCAGTATGATTACAATAATTCTCCCTGGAATTCAAGGCTCTCCATCATGAGGATACTTTGATCTACTTTTATAACCCCATGTCGCACTATCATTTTAGATGCAAAACAGTGGTAGTCATACACCTTTGGTGGATGTATATATAAGTGTGTGTACAAACATACACACGAAATATTTTGGACGGCAGTTTCATAATCTTTTAAAATGATAAATATCCATATCCTTTGATCTAGCATTTGCCAATATTTCTACTTCTGAAAATTTAGAGAAATATTTGCCCAAGGTAATTTATTACAACAATACAATTTATTAGGGCAAAAAGAAAAAATGAGAAGGAAATAAACCAATGTCCTGTAATAGGGTAATGATTTAATAAAATTATGATATAGCCATATAATAAAATATGCAGCTACTGAAAAGAATATGTGGCTTAAAGAAAAAAAAGTTCAAGATATATTGCTAAGAGAAAAAGTAAGTTTAAAAAAAGATCAGTGATAATTGTTTTTTTTTTTTTTCCTTTTTTCGTGACCGGTAACGGGATCGCAACCCTTGGTGTCGCGCCCGCACCGCGCTCAACCAGTGAGCGGACCAGTCTATATATGGGATCCAAACCCTCGGGGGGAGCGCCGCTGCGCTCCCAAGCGCCGCACTCTACCGAGTGCGCCACCGGGCCGGCCCAATAATTGTTTTTAAAGTTGCCAAAATTATACTGTGTGAATAATAATGATGATAATGGTGATGACGATGATGATAACGTATTTGTATATATATGAAGAAGAAACTAGTGAAATATGTACCTGAGGACAATGATTATCTTTGGAGGATGAAATCATAGGAGATTTACTCTTTGTTAATCATTTCTGTAATGTTTGAATATTTCCTATAATAAAGATATACTTTTTCTAATTACCAAAATACTTTTAAAAAGTTAAACGATTAAAATAAAAAAATAAGCTAAGACTACAAATACAAGAAAATAAAGTACTTACGATTGTCATAAATTGGGTTAGAGACAACAGGAGGAAGAGCAGTTGTCAAATTACCATGTTCATCAGGGAGGAAAACTTGAAAACATAGTCTCACCACATTGAGGTCACAATCTTCAATATCAAGCAGCTGTGGTTCAGGAACTAAATAGTAAAAAAAATTTGAAGAATGCAGAATAGTCACATAGAACTAAATCCTCCTAGGTCCTCCTTCCTGCCCATTATATCTAATAACCTTGAGGAGCACCCAAATCTGTACTAACAAAAACAGAATGGTATATAATCTCAAGAATGCTTTTTATCATCAAATAGTCACTATCTAACAGTATTTGATAAATTTATAGCCATGTTCAGGAAGTAACTATCCCAATCATCTGGGATTTAGAGCAGAATCCCAAATTGACATTAATAACAAATCAACTTTTTAAAAAATTGGATGCAGATTATACATTTATTCATTTATTCATTCAACTAATACGTATTTGGTACAGTCACTGCATTAAGGACTCTGTAAATAATCTCCCAAATCTGTACAAGAATTACTATCATCCCCATTTTACAGATGAGGAAGTGATTTTAAAGAGATGAAATGACTTGTCCAAAGTTTCACAGCTAAGAAATGGTAGAGTGGGAATTCGAACTCAGATCACTGAATCCAGAGCCTATGCTTTTAAAGGTTGAACTCTATTATAAAATTTTACATACGTTATACATAAAAGTGATATACAAAGGAATATCTACTAAAATTTATATGATTTTGGTGATAAAATACCAAGAAAATATTAGATGATGTGACATAGCTAGTTGCCATAAGAAACTTCATGAGCAAATTAAGTTTGCTTTAAAAAAAAAAAACAGCGGAAAACAAAGTAAAATGCATCTGTTAATCTAAGATATATTCTGAATTCAATGAAACAAATACCTTTCTGAACTTTGTCACAAAGTAGAAATATTTCATCTCCTCCTCTGACACTTCCACAATTCTTGTTTACACGACAAATCCTTAATTCAGCAGTATTTGGAGCACCTAAACATAAAGGATTATTTTTTTAAATGAGCTGCTACCTTAGTAATATATGGTATTACTTTTTGAAGCAGAGAATTTGAGGAAAACCACTTACAGAATAAATAAAAGTTTTAGCGAATACATAAGGGACACTGAATACATTAATCATCCATCTGTCCCTTTCCTTTCTAACTGCTTTACCTAACCTGGTTTAGAGCCTTAAAAAAAAAAACAGCCTATAGCAGGAAAATTTTATAGCAGTTCCAAAAAAATATAAAAACCCATGACAGAATATAGTATAATGAAAGTTGTTAAATTGGTATTTAAAAGAAATCCAGTTCCAAAAGAAAATATTACTGCCTTTTCAAAGAACACCACAAGCTGTAACAATAATTTCATAACTAGCCATATTTTTAAAAGCATGAAATACACATATTAAAGTACATGAAATTTTTACTTTGCAAAATATTAATATTTGGAATACTGAATTTGAAAACAAGTAAAACACAAATTCCTTATTCTTACAGGCAATAACTAATAAAAACGACAACATATTTTGTGTTATTTTTATTTAACAACATTCACACAGTCTCAGTAGCTATCACAACAATTTAAAATTATCCCAGTATCAGCATTCTTAAGCCTAACATTTGGAAGAGACTACAAAAACACATTTGTACAACTAAAAGGTCAAAATGTTATGACACCAATACCTGTATCATAGCAGCCTACTCTGATGGCACCATTATGTAGGCAATAAGAGGTCTACCTCTTCAAAATCAATTTTTACAGCATTACAAATTTAGAGTTCAAAATATTAGTGTGTCTCAATTCCAGAGATGAGTAATCAATACACACAAAAAATAAATTAGTAGCTAGGTACTCCTGATAAATTTAAAAACAAACTTATGCGATTGGTGCTATGGGTGGAATGTTTGTTCCCTCTAAAGCTCATGTTGGAAGCTTGATTCCCAACATTGCAGTGTTGAAAGGTAGGGCCTTTAAAGGTGACTGGATCATGAGGACTACAACCTCATAAATGGAGTAATCTGTTCATGGAGTAATGGGTTAATGGTTTAATGGTTATCATGGGTGTGGACTAGTGGCTTTATAAGGACAGCAAGTAAGCACATTAACAAGTGCTCTCGCCCAGCCCTTGTTACATGATAACCTGCGTTGCCATGGAACTCTTTATAGAGTCCCCACCAAGAAGGCAGCCCTCACCAGATGTGCCCACTGGACACTGGACTTCTTGGCCTCTAAAACTGTAAGAAATTTTATTTCTTTATAAACTACCCAGTTTCAGCTATTCTGTTATAAGCAACAGAAAACAGAGTAATACAAATAGATAAACAAATTGTGGTAGAGTCATACAATGGAATAATATTCAGCAATAAAAATAACCAACTATGGATTACACCCCAAGATGAATGTATCTCAAAAACACTGTGCAAAAGGAACCAGACACAAAAGAATATATACTGTATACTTCTATTTACATGAAATTATAGAAAAGATTAATATAAGGTGACAGAAAGATTAGTAGTTGATTGGGGCAGAGGTGTGGGAGGAAATTTGGAAGGGGAAACCAAGGAAATTGTGTCTGTGTGTACGGGGTGATGGAAATGTTCTACAGTTTGACTGTGATGATAGTTATACAGGAGAATATATTTGGGTTGATTTTATATCTCAATAAAAGTTTATTTTAAATATTTTAAAATGGCACATAAAAGAAAAATAAACTAATGAAAAAAGTTTAAAAAATTTAGTCACACAATGGTTCTATCAAAGAGAAGAAATTCCAGCTTCTTCTCAAAAAAATCATTTTTTATGGGATTTTGCTTTGAATTATCTCTATGTGTGGAAATATAGTTACCACTGCATCAGAATTACTTTCATCTCTGCACAACACGGTTAAAAACCACTGACATGCAAGCATCACGATTGATACCTGTTTTTACCCAATCAATGCAGGATTCAGTGTAAGGCTGAAGACCCAGCTCAAAGCTTCTTTTCAGTAAAACCTAATGTCATCCTCTGAAATGGAAGGAATATCTCCTTTCTCTAACTCAGTGCAGCACTTGACCTACACCTCTCTTATGCACTTAAAGTTTTAAAAATTACATGATATTCATTTCATGCATGCCTCTCCTACCCCACTAGACAAAGTTCAATGAAGTCAGAATGGGTGTCTGATGCATCTCTGTATCCTCACAAGGCACGGAACATAGTGGGTTTACATATAGAGGATATTTATTATACATTTCCTCAATTAATGAGTAACTGAAGAATTAAAATCACTAATCATCAAAGAAATGCAAATCAAAACCACAATGAGATGTCATCTGACCCCAATTAGAATGGCTATTATTAAAAAACCAGAAAATAACAAATGCTGACCAAGACAAGAAGAAAGGGGAACTCTTACACATTATTGGTGTGAATATAAATTAATACAGTCATTATGGAAAACACTATGGAGAATTCTCAAACAACTACAGATAGAACTACCATATGACCTAGCAACCCCACTACTGGGTATATACCCAAGGAATGGAAATCATCATGTCGAGGGGATGGATATTTGCACTCCCATGTTTATCTCAGCTCTGTTTACAATAGCCAAAAGTTGGAACCAACCTAAATGTCCATAATACATGACTGGATAAGGAAACTGTGGTATATATACACAATGGAATTCTGCCATTTGCAGCAACACGGATGAGCCTGGAGAAAATTATATTAAGTGAAATAAGCCAGGCAGAGAGGGAAAAACACCACATGCTCCCACTCATATGTGGAAGCTAAAGGAGTGGAGAGTAGAATAGTGGTTACTAAAGACTGGTAGGGGTAATGGAGAATGGGGAAAAGGAGATGGGGAGAGGGTGGTCAGTGGATATAAAATAGTACAGAGAATAAGAATGGGATCTAGTGTTCTATCGTGATACAGGGAGACCACAATTAATGACAAAGTACTGTGTATCTTTGAATAGCTAGTCGAGATGATGTTGAATGTTCCTAACATCAACAAATGACAAATATTTGAGGTGATGGATATACTAAGCATCCTGATATGATCACTGCACACTGTTTGAATATAGCTGAATACGATATTGTACTCCACAAATATATGTAATTATCATAGGTCAATTAAAAAGAGAAAGAAAAAAGACAGAGAATAGTGGTAGAATAATGGTTACCAGAGTCAGGGAAAGGGAGGTGTGAGGGAGGGACAAGACAAATTAAAGAAAGGCATACAGAACCACCAAACTTTAGATATTTTTATAAGCTGTTGAAGAAAACTGTAAAGTAAAAATTAACAAAAGGAGGTTCTGCTTTTGCTAATGGCAAACAACATACATAATTGAGACCAACTCTACTGTGAGAACTAAAAAAGGTAGACAAAACATGAAACAAAATTCCTCTAAAGGCATTGGAGAGAAGAAGAATCATAGGGCCAAGATAAGGGAGAAGGAAACCCAGAGTTTAGAGTAAGAGGCTGCTTTTATCAAGATACAAGATATGGCTAAAAAGATAAGAAGCTGAAATAAATTCTCAATAAACTATAGGAGAAAAATTAATGAGTTCAGGGCCTACCAAGGATGGGGGCCCTAATAAATGCCCAATGCTTTGGGGCATTTGAAATTCAGAAGAGGATTAGCCCAGGAGTAAAGGTAAAATGAAAATATAATAGACCTCACAGGGTCAATGCCCATGTTCAAATAACCTAAATTTTAGGTGATCTGGTGATTGCTAGTAACTCTAGCCATGTGCCAGAAGAAAATCTTTTGCATGGGGATAATGTCATCCTACGCCTAAAATCTTCACAATTTTTCATACAGAATGACCAGTAGTCTGTTTTAAATAACCAGGCATATGAGGAGAAAAAATGATTTTTTAAAAAAGAAAACAACAGAAAATAAAAACAGATCACAAACGATCCAAATAGAGTTTTCAGATGCATGATTTAATATAACTACTTAATATATTCAAGGAATTAGACAAGATTGAGAGTTCAGTGGAGTACTTGAAACTATAAAAAAAGGAACTAAATTCTAGAATTGAAAAATAAACTGAAATTTAGAATATTAATCAAATTTATCAAATGTTTACAGAAAACATTTTGCATCTTGTCTTTCTATACTCCAAGGACTAAAATATATCTAACAATATAGTCTACCAAGAATTTTTAAAGTGTTGACTTACATATAATTCATCTTCAGCTGATTTCTGTATTTGGTAGAGAGGAAATCCAACTTAACCTTTTCCAGCTTCATTTACCTAACATTTCCTCCTTTCTTCCTTATTCAACATTCCACCTCTATTAAACACTTCTACTCCACGGGTCAATCTATCTGTCCTCACCGCGATACTACACTTTGATTTAATTAGTACTTCTAATGGGCCACAATAATCAACCACATTGTATATCGACAAAATAAAATTTAAAAAAAATAAAATAAAATAAAATAAAAATAAAGCCCTCAGAACCACAAAAAAGAAAAAAAATAAATAATAATTAGTACTTCTATTTGATAAGGTCAGTTTCTCCTCTCTGTTCCTGTGAAAAATCTTGCTGGAATTTTGTTTGAAATTGCATTGCATCTGTATATTAATTTGGGAAAAAAATAACATCTTTACAATATTGCTTGCTTTTAGAGAGTATGGTATACCTCTCCATTTATTTAGGTATTCTCCATTATCTTTTTTTCTTTCCATGGAGAAAGTTAAGAACATTATCTATTATTTCATAATAAAATTTTATAATTTTCCTAAAGAAGTCTCAAATATCGTTTCTCAGATTTGTTCCATGTACTTCATATTTTCTGACAATATTTCCTTTAATTATGTTTTCTAGTTATTTGCTGATGTATAGAAACATGACTGACCTATATTAATTTTACATCCATTCATGCTTTTAAACTTGTTAATAATCTATTTCTATATCCTTTTAGGTTTTCACTGTAAATAATAGTTTCATATAATTACAGTTTTATTTCCTCATTTTCAATCCTTATCCCTTTGGGGATAGGGAGTGTCTCACTGCACTGGCTACAATCTCTACGACAATGCTCACTGCACTTACTGGATAAGATCTTCACTACCATGCTGAATAAAAGTGGTAAGACTGTGCTTTGGTTTCTTATTCCTAACTTTAAATACTTCTGATGTTTCCTTCATTTAGGATAGTGCTTGCTGTAGGCTTTGAATGGGTACATATCAAATGATACTCAGTTTTAAAATACACAAAATCTAGCAGAAGGAAACATGAGACCAATCAAATTCTTTTAATTTTCTTTTAAATTAGTTTAAAATTTCACTTTATACTTGATCAAAAAGATGAAAGGTGGGCCGGCCCGGTGGCGCACTGCTGTAGTGCGCCACTTGGGAAGCGCGGCGGCACTCCCGCCGAGGGTTCGGATCCCACATACAGACCAGTTCCTGCTCACTGGCTGAGCGAGGCGCGGGGGCAACACTGAGGGTTGCGATCCCGTTGCTGGTCCCGGTCCGGTACGGGGGCGACACTGAGGGTTGCGATCCGTTGCCGGACACGGAAAAAGA
>NW_007726685.1:73977-77777 GCF_000696425.1 Galeopterus variegatus | reverse complement strand
GAAAAAAAAAAAAAAAAAAAAAAAAAAAAAAAAAAGATGAAAGGTAACGATTGTTCTCCTTCCATTTTATGTTGAAATTTTAATCTATCTTTAGAAATAGTATCACTCCTTAGCCCTAAAATGAGTATGTGTGTAGTAAGAGTTTCATTTTTAATCAAAAAGATATTATCATGTTATATTTCTTTTGGAAATAGGGATTAAATTTTTAAAATCAATGATAACATTTACTAGCTCTAGAGGTGTGACATTTGTAAAATTCTAATATTGTTAAATACTACTAAAATAAAAATAAATAACAGGCAAAAATACATATTATATGGAAGAACAATTTTAATTTTTATATCTCATTTAAGGAAAAATGTAAAGTTAAGTTATGATTCATTTAAATTTATGTTACTTAAAATGTATAAATTATCCTACATGTATAATAATAAAAAAAGCTAACATTTAACATTGTACAGGTAAATGGTCCTAGCAATATATCAGTAATTTACTCAGTCTTTCAACATATTTATTGAACACCTATTATGTGCTACACAGAAAAATAAGTGTTAGATACAGATATAAAAAGACCAAGTGCCCAATCTTAGTGAGTTTAGTGTCTAAATGAGAACTTGGTACATAAACTAAAATTACATAATACAGCATGAAAAGTGCTATAATAGGAGTATGTGCAGGGAATACTGAAAGGAAAAAACTGCACAAGTTCTGCGTAGGATAATCAAAGAAGGCTTCAAAAACTCACTGCATTGAAAAAAAAAGACAGTGAAGTACACATGAGCCATTTTTTTTCTTCTTGTTTTTTAAGCTTTAAATTATAAGTTGTAAGGAAAGGTTCTTATTTTCTTGTATCAAACTAGACTTTAGGGATGAGAATCTATGTTAGAAACTACTTGTTTTATTAAACGGTATTCCTTTTCAGACTATCAAGTAATATAACTTTCCCGAACTCAACTGCAAAACCCAGTCTTTTGTTCTCAGTATCAACTCAGTACCTTTTATACATAGAAAAATCAATTTTATTGCACAGAATTTATAATGATATTTACATAGCCTTAAAACTTAAGGTTTTATGGCCTTAAAATATACTAGATGATGTAGTACATGAAATAATTCTATGCAAAGTAAGAATTATTCTTTACATTTTCACACGGTATTTGATCTTCAGAGAACAGACTGTCACAATGAGATAACAACAGTCTATAGACAAGAATCTGAAGATCCTATTGCTAAATATTTCTAATTCAATTATTTCTATATGTCAAAAATAAATAACACAAAAATAAAGTTAGCTAGTCTCTTGTAATTCTTTACCAGTAATATTTTCCCACGTTAATTGATGAATCTACAAGAAAATGTCAATTTAGCTCTGACAAATTCCTATAAGTGGTAGAATCTGAACTAGCATATCCTGAAAATAACAAACCAGAGAAAAGAAAATTCTACAGTTGGGTTCAACTTATTTAATCAGTTTTTAATGTTTTGAGCTTTTTCAGGGGAGTTAGATTTTACTTGTTTTGGTTAGTATTAGAAATGCAATATCTTGGGTCTTTAATATTTTAGGAAATCAATACACATTATTTCTATTACAAAAATTACATCAGAATAGATGAGACCTACTCGAACCATCCTATTTAAATTTATAAACTGTCCCCCTAACTACAGATTCTCGACCCCTTACACAGCTGTTTTTTTCCATTAGCATTTTCACTGCCTAGTATACTATATAACTTTCTTATAAATTTGTTAAGTGTTGGTCTGTCTCCACTAGCATATAAGCTCTTCCAAGTCAAGAATTTTTGTCTGTTTTGCTCACTGACATCCCAACCACCAAGAACAACCTAGTACTACTCTAGGATTAAATGAGGTAAAAATCTGTTGAATGACTGAATGCATAAGTAGTTAAGATGCGGAACACAACATATTGTGTGCAGGTAGGAAACAATAGCTCAAGGCACTTAGTTGTGAAGAAAGTTATTTATATAACAGTAATACAAATACATTGTTTAAATGCCAAAGTAAAATGTAAACAAGATTCCATCACAGACCCTGTTCACAATGAGCATGAAATTCATCTCAGAAGACAATTCCTGAAGAATTAAGTAATGCAACAGATGTCACAAAGCTTTTCATGATTAATTGCTGAGTAAATGGTACAATTAGGAGGATATTATCTTGGGCTTAAGAGAACTGAAAAGGCTTTCAGGGCATTTCAGGTAAGGAAAACAACTTGAATATTTCTGGCAGACAAGTACAAAAAAGGCATGTTCATTCATTCATTTGTTCATTTATTCTTTCAACAAATTTTAATTAAGCCTCCATCATGTGCCAGACACTGGGCTAGGTGCCAGAAATACAAAGAAAACAATCCCCACCCTCCAGAGTCTCACAATTTAGTGAAGAAGTAACACGTAAACAAATTTATAGCATACCATGTTAGAAATAAGTACAAGCTCTTTGGGAAAACTGAGGGAATACTTAGCTCTGTCTGGGAAGATAAGGGAAGGCTTAAAAGAGGATGTGATCCCTAAACCTAAAGGCTGAGCAGGAAGAATTCACCAGGCAGATCAGGACATTACATGCAAGGGAAGTGCATGTGTAAAAGCACAGCAGCAAGAAAGAACATGGTTCTTCTAATAGTGCGAACAGTTCAGAATGGCAAAAACAAAGTATGCATGTCCGTACTCAGTGGCAGGGGAAGAAAGTGTAGAAAATTGAGAGAGAGGATGAAAGTTGGAATGGAAGACAAGAATCAGATAACGAAGGGCTTTAATGAGAAGTTAAACTCAGCAAGTTTGTCAAAGTGTGGTCTGTGGATCACTTGCATCAGAATCATCTAGGGCTGAGATTTCTAAATTGTAGCTTGGGACCTACTGCTCATAAAATTAATTTAGTGGGTTGGATAGCATTTTCAAGGGAGGGAGGAAAGGAGGGAAGGAGGGAAGGAAGGAAAACAGAATGGGAAGGAATGGAATGGAACAGAGAATATACTACATGTAGTATGGGTATTATTGTACTAAGGGTATTGTTATAGTAAGGGTGTGGTATGTGTGCATATGTATATATTGATCAAAGAAATAAAATCTATTTTTCTATAGTAAGGGTGTGGTATGTGTGCATATGTATATATTGATCAAAGAAATAAAATCTATTTTTTTCTTTTTTTTTCCTTTTTGTCTTTTTTCGTGACCGGTAACGGGATTGCAACCCTCGTTGTCGCGCCCGTACCGCAACCAGCAACGGGATCGCAACCCTCAGTGTTGCGCCCGCACCACGCTCAACCAGTGAGCGGACCAGTCTCTATATGGGATCCGAACCCTCGGAGGGAGTGCCACCGCGCTCCCAAGCGTCACACTCTACCGAGTGCGCCACTGGGCCGGCCCTAAAATCTATTTTTCATTGTGGGTCACAGTCAAAGAAGTTAAGAAACACTGATCTATATGCTTGTTAAAATGCAGATTCTCAGGCCCCATGCCAGACCTATCAAATGAGTGGGAACGTGGCCTGGAACCCATATTTTTAACAAGTACTAAGGGATTCCTAGGCACATTCAAATTAAGCACCATTGCTGAAGTTGATTAGGAGCCACCAAAGGACAGTAAGCAGAGTTCTGGAACAATCATATTGGTTTCAGAAGGATTTTTTTGTATGCAGAGTATATAAACTGCTTGGAGGGAGATCAAGAATAGAGGCAGAAACATAAATTTAGAGGCTATCAACAATGGTCCATGTTAGGGGCCGGCCCGGTGGCGCACTGGATAGTGCGCCGCTTGGGAAGCGCGGCGGCGCTCCCGCCCGAG
>NW_007726685.1:54409-73967 GCF_000696425.1 Galeopterus variegatus | reverse complement strand
GCGGTGCACTCGGTAGAGTGTGACGCTTGGGAGCGCGGTGGTGCTCCCGCCCGAGGGTTCGGATCCCACATACAGACCGGTTCCCGCTCACTGGCTGAGCAAGGCACGGGAGCAACACTGAGGGTTGCGATCCCGTTGCCGGTCCCCGGTCCGGTACGGGGGCAACACTGAGGGTTGTGATCCGTTGCCGGACACGGAAAAAGACAAAAAGACAAAAAGACAAAAAAAAAACCAAAAAACAATGGTCCATGTTAAAAATGATGTAAACTTACATCCCTACAATGGGGGTGAGAAGAATGAAGAGAGGATTGAACTGAGATGGTCAGGGCAGGTGAACAAAACAGTCTTTCTGGAATAGTTCATAAAGAGGAGCAGTAGAAGAGAAGATAGAAAAGACATATTGGAGCTATCTGTGGATGACTTTGAATAAAGGGCCATTTAGTTTTAAAACTATGTAAGAAGCCACTGCAAGTTCCCTTATCCTTAGGGGATATGTTCCAAGACCCCCAGTGGATGCCTGAAACCACAGATAGTACCAAACCATATATATACACTATGTTTTTTGCTACACATATATACATACATAAAATTTAACTTATAAATTAGGCACAGTAAGAGATGAATAACAATAACTAATACTAAAATAGAACAATTAAGTAAAATAGGGATTACTTGAACACGAACACTGCCATACTACAACAGCCAATCTGATAACTTAGATGGCTACTAATTGACTAATGGGTGGGTAGCGTATTCGACATGGATATGCTGGACAAAGGGATGCTTCATGTTCTGGGTGGGACAAAGAGCGACGCTCAAGATTTCATTATGCCACTCAGAATGGTGCATAATTTAAAACTTATGAATTGTTTATTTCTGGAATTTTCCATTCAATGTTTTTGGACCACAGTTGACCACTGGTAACTGAAGCCCTGGAAAGCAAAACCTCAGATAAGGAGAGACTACTGTATTCTGCTAAAGAACTGTTCTAAGCAGTTTATTCTAATGGGGAAAAACTACTACAACTCAACTTATATGATGAGTTCCTAAACTAGGGAAATGACAACAAAGATAGGAGCAGGAATGGATGTTAAAAAAACCTAAACGACAGAAAATATAAATACTCTGAATGATCAACTGGCAGGATTGTTCCTTCCCCAAATCTATATGCATCTAAGCAGCATAATAGAGCTGTTAAGACCATGAACGTTGCAGCCAGACTACTTATATTCAAATCCAAGCTCCACCACTCACCAACAATATGACTTGAACAAATTACTTAAGTTTTCCACATCTCTATTTTATTACTTATAAAATAAAGATCATAATAGTACCTATATCTCTTAGGTGTTATAAAGATTAAATGAAGTAAAAATATGTAAAGCACTTGCTATCTACCAGGAACTATTTTAAATATTACATGAGTACTTATTATTTACTTATTATTAACAATCTGCCTGGTTCTGCACTGCCAAAGGGGGAAAAAACAAACAAACAAACAAAACTTCTACAGATGGCATCTTCCTTTTTAATGCCTTTATCACTGGAGTCAGGGAACCAGGGTTTGAATTCCAGCTCTGCCACTTATATTTGCTGCATAACTTGGGACAGTTATGTAAGCAAAGCTTCAGTTTTCTCTTCTGTAAAGCAGTGTCGTTTCAATGCTTAAAATAGTGTATGTCAAGCACTTAACATTTACTTCCTGACATACAAGAAGTGCTTAATAAATGATAGCTATTATTTATAATCTCCTTGTTTTATATTGCATCTAGACTTAGATGGCCTCTTTAATCTAAGTCTGGCCTTTTAATTTAGCAATGAATCAAAATTTTAAGTGAATATACTCTTGATTGACCTAGAAATTTTCCACTTCTAAAAACGTACCATGAGTAAATAATCACACAAGAGTTCCAAGTCTATATTCAATGATGAAAACAACCTGTATGTTCATTAATAGATAACTAGATAAATTATGGTCTACCCAAATAATAGAATATTCTGTTAAAAAGATAAAATAGGCTGGTTAGCTCAGTTGTTTAGAGTGTGGTGTTATAACAGCAGGGTCAAGGGTTTGTTTGCATCTCCATACTAGCCAGTCACCAAAATAAAGAGATAAATAAATAAAATAAAATAGATATGTAAGTACTGACATGGAAAGATGTTGAAGATATATTCCTGAGTGGGAAATATGAAGCAGTAAAATAGAAAGTATAGCATGATTCCCTTTATATAAAAAGTATGTTTAGGGCCGGCCCAGTGGCGCACTGCTACAGTGCGCCGGTTGGGAGCGCGGTGGCACTCCTGCCGAGGGTTCGGATCCCACATACAGACCGGCAGCTCACTGGCTGAGCGAGGTGCGGTCGCAACACCGAGGGTTGCGATCCCGTTGCCGGTCCCGGTCCGGTACGGGCGCGACACTGAGGGTTGTGATCCATTGCCGGTCACGAAAAAAGACAAAAAGGACAAAAAAAAAAAAAAAAGTACGTTTATATATGACTATACATGTATAAAGGAAATTCTAGAAAAATGAAAATCAAACCTAATAGCAGTCTCCTCTGGTGAATAAGACCGAAGGGGAAGAAGGGGACTTTTGCTTTCCACTTTACACTAAATAGTATGAAAAATAAATACCTAGAGAAAAGAGGTGCAGATCTTATAGTTCATAAAAACAGTACTTGTCTGTGAGCATATTCTTTAAATTATCATTATATCCCTTAAATTATTTTTATACAATCAGGAAAAATACAAACCAACAACATAAGGATGTCTTAAATATGACAAAGAAATCTGTTTTTTTGAAGATCTTATAGTCATTCGATTCCTGACTTAAGCACATTTAAGTAGCTGCAGAGGCTTTAGAATGGAGATGACTATAAGTATAGGATGTCAGCATCTAGCTTGATAGTCATTTGTCTATTCAAACAGCATAGAGTGCTTACAAGTACCAGGTGCCACACCAGATAGTGCCATAAGTACAAATGCTTAATAAATGTTACCCCAAATACCTTGTAACCACAGTGCCTATTTAACATTCAGAAGGAGGAATGTATATTGTCTTTTGGAAGTGGCATAAGGAAGGCTTCATTCAAAGAGAAACAGAACATTTTGATGTTTTCCTATAGAAAACAATGACACTCTCCACTGTTACCAAAAAGCCTTGTCTATATAAGATTTTTTTCCCCAACAACTGTGAAGATTTAAAATATACTTCATTCCTCACATACAGGTGTAAGTCAGCAAATAGCAAAGTGAACATAGAACTTAAAATAATTTTTAAAACACAGATTCAAGATATAAATGGAAACCAGAAAGTCAACATCCAAAATAACAGAAATGATTATATCAAACATACCACTGAAAGGATTGATTCCTGCTCTTATTCTTGAAATAATAGCTTCTTTTACTTCTTTTTTCTTTACACATCGAATACCCAAATTTTGAAAACTAGGAGGAAAAACAGAGAGCTTTCAAAACTGCATTACAGTTAAACACAAGGAATACTGCAGAAATCAAACATAAGCATAAAATGCACATGAAGTTGCTATGATAAAGATGTGAGGGTGGGGCCGGCCCGGTGGCGCACTGCTACAGTGCGCCGCTTGGGAGTGCGGCAGCGCTCCCGCCGAGGGTTCGGATCCCACATACAGACCGGTTCCCGCTCGCTGGCTGAGCGAGGTGCGGGCGCGGCACCGAGGTTTGCGATCCCGTTGCCGGTCCCCGGTCTGGTACGGGCACGACACTGAGGGTTGCGATCCGTTGCCGGACACGAAAAAAGACAAAAAGGAAAAAAAAAAAAAAAAAGATGTGAGGGTGGAACAGTGGAGTTTTATTTCTAAGAGAACTGTTAAAGGAAAAAGAGTATATACTACATCATTTTTTCATACAGTATTTTGCAATTCCATCTTACTAACATGCCTATGTCATATATACCAAAGAAGATAGAGACTAACAGGAAAGCAACACCAAAAAGTTAAAATTCACCTAACAAACAAATTCATAATCAAATAAATAACATTTGAAAATGCAAAGCAAAAGGTGTAAAAAGATGCCCACAGGCTGAAGCCCACAAATTTTGAAAATTCTACTTTGGGCCGGCCCGGTGGCGCACTGCTACACTGCGCCGCTTGGGAGTGCGGCGGCGCTCCCGCCGAGGGTTCGGATCCCACATACAGACCAGTTCCCGCTCACTGGCTGAGTGAGGTGTGGGCGCAGCACCGAGGGTTGCGATCCCGTTGCTGGTCCTGGTCTGGTACGGGCGCGACACTGAGGGTTGCGATCCGTTGCCGGACACGAAAAAAGACAAAAAGGAAAAAAACAACAACAACAAAAAAAGAAAATTCTACTTTGCTGAGCCCATAGTGTTGCCTATAGTTTTTAAAAATCTGTACAGGTTATCGACATTTAAAAATCAGGTAATTGCACATGAATATCTGGATTTCTGGCTTCTCTTGAACATATTAAAGGTCTGGTAACACTAGGCTGGCAGAGAAACAACTGGCTGGGACTGAGCACCTGCAGCCCCCTTATGCAGGGCTCTCTGGTTTGCTACAATGCCTGCTAGTGCTATGCTTGATTCACCCCTCTCATTTGTGCTGCCTGCCTTAGCCCCACAGAGATTTGATTTTTGAGCCCTGCCTTTACTGGTAGTAGCAGTAGAATATATTTTATGCCATATGATATAAAGTCATAATAATCATTCATCACTAAGAAAGTACTGAAATGTATTTTTATTAGAAAGAGGTTTAATACTAACAATATTTAACAAAAGTTTCAAAATGTCATTTATGGAAAACTTCTCAATAGCTACAAATATTGCTAATTTGCATATGTGTGGTACAGATGATGGTGGGGGAAACTCCCCCACCACCACCAGTCATACTTGTTCCCACATGGAAAAACCATGACATCATTAAAGTTGGGTGGGTGTGAATAAGGAAGCAAAACTCAATGATAATAATATTACTGTTTGTTCAAACTTCACATGGCACTTGTGACCAGAGGCTGCCTTGTTTGCCTCTCTCCATGTTCATGCCGTCTTATGTTCATGCTTTTCACACTCACTACGCTTATGATTCTGTTAGCAACTACAACATCTTTGACATTTCCTTCCTCTGTCTGCAATAACTAAAACACAAATCTTGTATTCTTAAAATCCTTTCTTGAAATCCTGTAATTATAATCCTCTTCCTCAAAAGTATTCCACTTCTTTGAAGAACTCTGTTTGGTTCTTGCTTTTTGACAAGATTTTAAAGAATTCTTCACTTTAATATATTTATACACTACTTCATATTATTTCATTTGGATAATCATATTTGACTGCTATTCACAGAATATTACAAGTGGTAGAGAATTTTGAAATTCTGACATGAGGAAACCAAGGATCACAGTAATTATATGAGTCAATTATTTATTCATTCGTTAACAGTCATTCAACAAGTTCTGGAGTTCCTACTATGTACCAAAAACGCTGGGAAGTAATGGGGATATACAATCCCTCCCCTCATGGAGCTTACAGGGTCTTGTACAAGGATTGGCAAACTTAGCCTATGGACCAAATCTGGAACACTTCCTGTTTTTGTAAATAAAGCTTTATTGGAACACAGCCAAACTGATTTGTTTACATATTGTCTGTGGCTGCTTTCATGCTATAACAGCAGAGTTAAGCAGTAGTTCTAACAGCAGAGATCATATGGCCTATAAAGCCTAAAATATTTACTATCTAGCCCTTTACAGAAAAAGTTTGCTAATTTCCAGTCTAGTGAAGGAGGGATGTATTAAATAATCACACACACAAAAATGCTTAAACTGAAATCATGACAATCTTATGAAGGAGATATACACTATGTTATAGCAGCCTATGATGGGAGAGAGTTGATCATTTCAGGGAGGGCAGTCAGACTTCCTGTAGGAAATGGTACTTAATATAAAAGAAATGAGCTAGGAAGAGGAGAGGAAAGAGACTTCTGGACAAGAGTAATAGATCACACAAAGGCCCCTACAGAACACCACTGTGAGAAAAACCAAAGGAAGGCTTTTGTGACTGTAGTGTAGAAATCAAAGGAAGTGCAGTACAAAAGAAGGCTAGAAATACAGGTGGGCTGTATTTGTAAGCTACAGAAGGAATGCTGTCCTTATCCCAAGAGCCACATAATCCCATTAAAATGTTTTAAGCTGGGAGGTGACAATTCAATTTGTATTGTAAAAGCTCATTCTAGCTAGAAGGAGATTGAGGGGAAGAGGTACAAAAAGAGTTGATACAAAAAGACCAGCCAGGACGCTATTCCAGCAGCCCAAATTTAGACTACAGTGAGAGTGTGGTAGTAATGGATTTCACTGAGTGAAATGGATAGATCCAAGAGCTTTTTAAAAGGTACCTGTTTGTGGGATCAATATGCATGCCTGTGAGAGGGGTGTCAGGGACAACACTTGTGTTTAGAGCTTTTACAGAATTCACTAAGACAAGGTATGCTGGAAAAAGACCAATTTTGAGAGGAAAGAAGTATAATCATGGTAAGATCATGGCTTAGGGCACATTCTATTTGAGGTGCTTTTGACACATTTCAGAAAACATGTCAACAATTCAATCAGACTAAATACCATTCTCTACCAAAAGGAACTAGAGATCCTTGGAAAAAACTGATGACTTCAGGGCTGGGGCAAGAAAAGTACAATCTTGAACACTCTGTTGTGTCAGAAAGTAAAGAAAGGCTCAAATAAATATGGGGACATATCAAAAGGACACAGGAGACAGTTTAAAGGGGTTGGTATTGGTGGAATTTGTGTCAACTTGATAATACCAGTAATGAACTGTAATACAAGCATATGAATATAAGAGTCCATGAATCTACAATGATACTTTTTAAATGGGGAAGGAGAAGAAGGGAAAGTTCTTCTTTATAATAGAATGCCAATTAATATCACCAAGAATAGAAAAAACTGGTACACATGTTTCCTGAAGGGATATTTTGAGAATGATATAGCATCACCTCTGTAGACTTCTTGCCCATAATGTTTCACGTTAACATGAAAATATTATTCATGTTATTCATATTAAATATAATGCTAAATATAATGCGTGATTCTTAATGGGATGCTAGATTGCAGGGAGAGATGGGACAGCCATAAAGGGCATTATTGGGAAAATAATTGAGGTAGTCCAAAAATTTAACTGCCTGTAACTTAAGAAAAAAGAACAGCCAGAGAAGTAGGAAGTAAAACAGAAGTTTGTTCTCACAGAAATCAAGGAATGAGACTGTTTCAAGGAAGGAGTGGTCAACGGTGTAAAATGCTGTTGAGAAGTCAAGTGATACAGACAGGAAATATTTCTTGCCAAGTGTGTATTCCTAGATATTTTATGTTTTGTGTTGTTATTACAAGAGGAACATCTTTTCTAAATGGTTTTTACTTATATGTAAGGAGGCTACTAACCTTTTTTCTATTATAATTAGTTTCATTCCCCCCCCCAAAGCAATATATGTTCATTACAAAAATGAATTATAAAATAAATATGTTAAAAGAAAAACATAAAACCCCATAATCCTAACCACCCATAGACAACTACTATTAATACCCTAGCATATGTACTATCACGTATAACCTTATTTTAAACAAAAGATTATTCTTCACATATTCTGTTTTAAAACCTGTTTTATTTATCTAACATATGGTGAATATTTTTATATACCAACAGACATATTTGTAACATTATTTTTAAGACTATATATGAGTACACTGCATGGATGTGCCAGTTTATTTAACTAATTCCCCTTGTTTATTATTTGGATTGCTTCTAACTTTTTCCCATTATAGAGCTGCAATGAACAGCACTATACCAAATGTCTGAACATGCTTAATTATTTCCTGATGATAAATTCCTAAAAGTGCAATTGATGGCTCAAGAGGCACTCACATTTTTTAGGCTTCTGTTATGTAGTTGTTAAATTGCCTACCAGAAAGATTTTATTAATTTACATTCTCACTAACATGATGAATATGTCCATCTTCTGGTAGCCTCACCAACATGAAGTGTTACATAATATTTTTTATCTTAGAATTATTGTTGTATGTTAATTTTATAACTTGCCCCTTTCTAAATAATAATTCTAGAGTTTTCTAGTTAATTTTTCACATCTAGCAATATTTAAGTATAAATGAAAAGAGTAAAATTTTATTTCATAAATTGATCAAATAAGAAAATAAATCACAACATAAAATAAGTAACGGTGAAGTATTTTGTTAACCATCATGAGCTATGTCTACCAATGAAGAATGAAAGGGTAGTTCTAATGCAAATGATGAGAAAATTTAAGTGTACACTACAGTTAATAGTAGTAGAATGAGAAATTAATTTATTCTGCTAAAAAGTAACAGATGGTCATAAATAGGAAACAGAGCTTCTTGTGCTTATCCTATTCCTGAAGATGTCTGTGACTGTGTACTTACAACAAAGGTCTGCGTTCTTGTCCAAATTCTGCTTCATAGTAGCCATCTCTACAGTCTTTTCCAACTAAATCATGAGGATGAGGTTTATATGGGTCATTCTTTGTTACTAATGTAATTCTCACTTTTCCTTTTCCATAATAGTTCATAATCTGAAAAAAGGGGGAAATTAAATATATGAATTCATAAATATACCTCATTAAGAACTGGTCTGTTAAATGAGAGTTCAATTTATATAATGTAGTTAGCACTGAATAAACAAAGTCCAACTGACTGGCAATTGTAGTTTAGATGAAACTTTCCATAGAATACCAGTAGGGAAGAATTTACCTCCCAGTTCCTTAACATATTATTTTCTGCCCTAATTTCAATTAGTCATAGCATCTAAATCTGCTTATTTTCCTTTTAAAAAAAGTTAAATTACACTGAAATTTTATCATAGAGTATGAGGAAATACTTAGATATTGTCAGTGAATGTTCTGCTCTTAGATGCGCTATAACCATCCCTGAAAGTATATGAGGATATTTAAGCTACACTGGAAACGATAGGAAGCAAATATGATAATTTTACTAAATGATCATTTTACTTAACATGTGACTTTGCATTTTTCAAAAACATTTGTAAATCAGTAAGTATATCCCAAGTGTTCACTGTACACTAGGCAATAAATCAAGCTGAGTTTAGCAAGATGAAGTTTCACGCAGAAAATATATATAGAACACTGACAGTAAAGACGAGTGTTTAGCATGGGAAAGGACACTCTGATATGGGGAGGAACTAATGTTTAGTTTGGAAGCTAGCAAATTTGCAAGAACAAAGCAGGGAATGTAAAAACCAGCACACTATAAGGGAAGAAGGCAAATAAGTAAGAATGGGTAGCTTCCCAAGTAAGGAGCACTAAAATCCATAATTTTTAATTTAAACATAATTTGAACAGTAACAGAAGTATTTACTGCCTTTCTGGATAAAAGAGAAGGTCCACTCAAGGGTATAAGATAGGCTGATGTACAGCTCATCTTATATAAGCTGTAAAGTGTTTAGGCCCCACTGGAATGGTAAGGATACAGATCTTAGAAATATTTTAGAGATGTACAGAATAAGCTGAATTATGGAGAAGAGTTAAAAATGACTTGAACGATTGAAAGAACAGTATTTCTTTATGTACTTTTTATTAGTATCTCACCCATTTTAACATTTAAATAAAAGGACTTAGATAACCCAAATCCATATTACTGCCAAAAAAGTAATTAAAATAGGAATTTGGAATTCAACATATAATTTTGCTGTTAGCTTATTCTATAATTTAGCAATCCCCTTTAAGTTCAATAAATAAACTTTGTAAATAATTTAGTTATAAAACAGTGAATTAAGATCTGTTGATAAAAGTATATGTAAGACTTTTCAAAATCTACTTTGCCATTAAGGTTTCCAATGGCATTTAAAGGATAAAAAATTCACTGAAAGTTAAATGAAATATAGTTTATAAATATAAAATACAAAATTTAAATATAGCATATTTACTAAAGTCAGTTTTGATTAAAAACTACCTTCAAAATTTATGCTGATATGAAAAACTATACATAAAAAGTGATAATATTTCAAATCTGTCAATGATTCAGAATATCAGAGACAGGCAATAAAAGTAAGGAAAAAACAGAGAAAAAATATTCTTCTTTTCTATAGCCCTAGACTAGCCAAGTGATTGCAGGAAGAAGTATTGATTGAGTTCTCAAATCCACATTTAATCTACAGAATAATTTTGCTCACCTCTGTCAGGAGAGAATGCTTTTTCCTCATTAGTTTTGTATTCCATGAAAGGGAACATGATCAAAAACTGCCATGTACACTGAACACTGTGAATCACTCTACTTAGATTAAAACACAAACAACATATAACTATCTGCAGAGGGGAAGACCCTATTACATTTAAGAAATGCCCCTAGACATCTATCTAATATAGATCAACTGAAGAGAAAAAAGAAAAAAGACATGGAGATGACTGTGAAGAAACTGGACCTTTAATATATATAATTGTTAAAGCTAAAATATGAAGCAACTAGGAGTAAAATAGACATAGGAGAAGGGTCTATTACCTGGATAGACGGGTACGTTCGGTTGTTGTCTGTGCTGTGCTCCCCTGGAATGCTGCCTGCTGATCGCCCTTCACATTTGTATCTAAAACGCATTCCCCTCTGCCTGGGTTGTTCAATTATCTCTATATATGGGCTATACCCACCTGAAAATTAAAAGGGGGGAGGGGCAATAAGATTAGGAGAGCAATAATAATGGATTTTAATGATACTGTTTTTTTCAAAACAGCAGGCTAAAATAAAGATTTTCCCTCCCAATGGTAAATAACAAAGTTGAAATGTAATTATCCAAGATTGCATGGAACAGACATCTTTTCTTCCTGTTCAAATTGAACTCCTATATAGTGTTTAACACAAGTCATTCAAATTGTAATGAATGGTTAGCACTTGATTGCTTAATATCTATAACTAATGTCAGTATGTAGTTCTGATAACCACTTCAGAGATATCAGCATTCCACATGACACCAAGCAGAAGGGTTTCCCCCAAGAAACCCCCAGAACAATGAAAATGGTATTCAGAAGTATAATATTAAAATACCTCAAAAGTGAGTAAAATGTATTTAACTGCTTGATTTGTAGTAAATGAAAACTTGATTAATAGTAAATGAAAAGACCACTCATTGAAAATGAAAATGCATTTAGATCCTTGCAGAGGCATATGTAAGTTTTTAGTATCTCAATTGGAATATTAAAGGACTTATACACAGTATTTCAAAAGTCCCAGAAGGGACTTGAGGCTCAACAGAATTTTCATTCAGTCCCATCAAAACCTTTTCTAAAGGTATAAGACGCAATGTAGGAAAAAAAATTATTTACTTTCTATAACAAATATAATTCAAAACATGCACTCTCAGAATCAACTATTGATATACATAACAACACTGATGATCCTCAAAATAATTATGCTGAGTGAAAGAAGCCAGACCAAAAGAGCATATACTATATGATTCCATTTATATGAAACTCTAGAATATATAAACTAATCTATAATGAAAAAAAGCAGATTACTAGTTGCCTAAAAGCAGGGTATGGCGTGGACAGGAAAGTTTGGGAGATGATGGATATGTTATCTTGATTGTTGTGATGATTTCGAGGTTGTATACATTTGTCAAAACTTATCAAACCACATACTTTAAACATGTGCAAGTTGTCGTACATTAATTATACGTCAAAAAGCTGTTTAAAACATGTGCACCTTTACCCTCTCTTATTATACACATCATGGGGGAAAAGCTCAAAAAAGACAAGTAGGGTAGTTAAAAATGTGACTTTTTTTTTCAGAGGTGTGAAGATGTCTTCCAATCAAAAAAACCCGTCTCCTTCAATCAGTTGGGTGACTTCTAAATTCCTGCAGTGACATATCCAACTCACTGATAAGGCTTATCTTGCTAGAATGCAAGCAATCTTCAGAAAGGGTAACACAGTGAGCTTTATCAGTGCAGTATGGAGAAAAGGCCTTTTGAATCCCACCCATCCATTTCTTAATAGTAAGACCCTACAAATGTTATTAAAATTTCAGTCTCTTCCCTTATAAAATAGGTATAATAATAATAGCACCTACCTCACAGTATTGAGGATTAGAGATTACATGTGTTAAATTCTTACCAAGTGTCACAAACACAACAGTCAATAGATGATATCTATTATTATTTCAGATGCTTTCTTGAAAACAATGATTTAGTGATACCATGACATTATCACAACTGCCACTCTAAAAAACACAAATTACTAGACTACGGAAGGGAGAAAAGGGCTAACAAAATTCTGCAGAAAATGAAAAAAAGAGCAAGAGTCAGGAATGTCTATGTCAGAGGAAAAAAAGTTAATGAAGCAGAAGAGTGGGAAGAGAAAAGAGGAAGGTTGGCATTCTAGGAAATATTTGAGAATCACCAGTGGAAGAGGAGTGCACTTCCACTCTTAGAAAGAAAATCAAAAGTCAGAGCACACTTGTTAATGTGGATTTCATTTTAAGTGTGACAGGGAATCAAGAATGTTTTTAATGCAGGAAAATCATATGAGCAGGTTGGCATCTTTAGAATAAGAATTCTGGCGGCGGTGAAGAGAAAAGAGAAAGCAAGGTGAACTTGAAAGCAAGTTTAGAAACCACTGTAATAACATGGGCAATGGTGAGGGTATGTCTGAAATATGACAGGGATAATAGGAATGAAGGATAATTTAAAAGATAAAATTGACAGTACGTAGTGCCTGAGCATTGGGGTTAATTTAAGAAAGATTTAAAAATCATTGATGGCTTCATGGTTTCTACTCTGGGTTACTAGATACAGTATTACTATTACCTTTCTTTTTATTCTGTTTGGTTCAGAGGCCATGTGTTTGAATCTACTATTTGTTTATTCAAAAGACAAAGAGCCAGGGAAAACTGACCTTAACCCAATCAAGTTCATAAAACTTATTTCAATTTTACTGAAAAACTTAAGGCATGCAGACGTATTTCACAATTTGTATATACTTGTGTATTTCAAATGTTTCAAATTCACATTTCAATTTTAAATATTTCACATCCTTATATATTCTTGTAGGAATATTTAAGAGAGTAAACTCTCTTCTCAATAGCTGTTAAAATTAACAGTATGTTTTAAATGACATCTTAAATAACCATGTGGTTGAAATAAAGGTCAAATAAATCCCTCCCACAACTTATTTAAAGGTGTCTTGGTGGGAAATTGATATAGAATGACATCATTAATGGTAAATATTCAACTTTTGGTGGGGGGGGGGTTGTGTGAATAAACATTTTAGGCTCATAGTTAGCATTCAAATATTTCACTGGTTACCTGACACTTCTTTAAACCAGACAGTGTGTCTATAAAAATGGCTATCGACAAAAGAACAGAAAAGCAGTTGTTGAAAAGATTAAATGAAATATTTTTAAAAGATTTTTAATGGTAAAAATGACATAAATATTAGTTATTATGTAATATCAAGTACTTAAAAATCTTTGAAATTTATTTATCATAGAAGCTCTTAATTGGCTAAAAAGTCTCAATAACAACCAAGTAAGTTTATTGTAATATTCTACATTCCCCCACTTGGAAATAATCTCCCCTTCCTGTAAACTACCATAGTATTTTGTTCACAGCATAGCAATTATCCAAATAACTATAGTTTAGGAAAGACTCAGTGTTTTATTTCTTTTTGAAAAAAAGCTACTTGTTTTTATTTCTTCAAGCTACTTGAAGGCAGAAATTGTGTCTTATTTATCAATTAGTGCCTTGTACACAGATATTCAGTAAATATTTATTGAATGAATGGTAAAAATCTAAAAATCTTTTGTTTGTGCAAGTTATTCAAACATTAAAAGACTACATTAATGATTAATCAGATTTTCCTTATTAGATTCTACTATGAAAAAAATAGTGCTTTGTAGGTACTAGAATTCCTACACCATCATACCCATTCATATTCTGATTTCTTTATCTGTATTTATAATTTTAAAAAACTTCCCAGCTATAAATCATTTATGTCATGCATCAGTACAATGCACCAGTTATTTCCTTCCTCTGTACTGTTTTGCAGTGCTATTCTTCCTGAAGATAAAAAGTACTGAAATGTAGTCATCTATGGAGTGGAAGAAGGTAAAATATAAATCAGGGAATTGCAGGGAAATAAGTACTCTTAACTAAGATTACAGCAAATCATAGTTTTGAAAAACACTGAAATGCTTCAAAATTGATTTTAAACAAGTTGACTACTGTATTTTTCTTTAACCAATACTACACAATGCTGGGATTGACCCCTATATTTTGAACAGTATTGTAAAATGCTAGTACAGACCAGAATAACATTTGAAATATAGCCAAAATGTCTGCAACATATATTTATGTTTTTATTTGCACTTAGGCAAAAAAGAATGCTATTTTTAAACAGTGCCTATCTAATAAAGTATGAGTTCTTAAGATTAAAAAAAGAAATTAAAAAATAAGAACAAAAAAATTTTTTTTTCCTTTTTGTCTTTTTTCATGTCCGGCAAAGGATCGCAACCCTCAGTGTCGCGCCCGTACCGGACCGGGACCGGCAACGGGATCGCAACCCGCAACGGGATCGCAACCCTCGGCGTTGCTCCCACACCTCGCTCAGCCAGTGAGCAGGAACTGGTCTGTATGTGGGATCCGAACCCTCGGCGGGAGCGCCACCGTGCTCCCAAGCGGCGCACTGTAGCAGTGCGCCACCAGGCCGGCCCAAGAACAAAAATTTTTAAAAATTACATTGAAATAAAAGTTAAAGATGGATTATCAATTGTCAGAAAGACACATGATTAACGAAAATCATATTGCTATAATCAGGAACCAACATTAAGTATATAGTGGAAAAAGGTTAATTATAATAATTATAACAGTTTTAAAGCTTTTTATATATATATGTCTCATTTGATCCTCTTAACTTTAACTTTCATAAAAAACAAGAGGACTTAGTATCCCATTTTACAGATGATAAAACTAAAGTTCAAAATTATATGAAGTTATAAGAAAAAGAAATTATGAATGACACTAGCTAATATGATGGCTGGGATCCCAGGGAGCCAAATTAAAAAAAAAAAAAAAAAACAGGCATAAAAGCACCTGGAGGTAAAGTCACAATAACTGACACAGCACATAATCTGCAATCTAAAATAAATGCAACTTAGTTTAAGAAGATAATGCATCTTGGTATAGGCAAGTAAGTACTTAGACCTAATGAAATCCCTAGGACAGAGTTCACACTGGGGGCGTACATCAGAATCACCTAGGTACGTAGTTTTTTCAAAACAAATATGCCCTGACTCCACCAGAGATCTGAAGAGAAATAGAAATCTTCAAGGGTAAAGCCCAGACACATGTGTTTCTTAAAGCCTTCCAAAGCAATTCTAACACTCCTGACTGAGAACCACTGACCTAACACATAAAGAAGTTAAAACAATGATGCACATTTCTAGAGAAGCAATCCAAAAATTCAGGTACAAGTATGGACTGTGTCGTGGATAAACTAGGCAAAGCAAATCTGGCTACTTGTAACTCCCTTTTCTTATCCTTTTTTTTGAAAAAAGCTTATTCAAATGCAAGAAAGGAAAAAAGAGACATTATTATAGGCACAACCTTTACTTGCTCTAGTTTATTTAAAAAGTAAATAGTTGCAAAATAAATATTTTATCTATTGTCAGCACCATATTTCTTGCAATCACAGCACACAAATGATTGCCACACCAATGTGTCAACGCCACCATCGGGAATAGCTAACTAGAATGCATTTTCCTCATAGAGGTCCTGAGCAAGACTGCCTGAGACTCAAAGGAGCAAATGAAGCTAAAAGCACTTTTCCAAATATTACCTTTACTCACTTTGGAGAAAAAGAAAATAAGATTGTTTCTTTTTGTCCTCAAACCAGGTCTATTATGTACTACAAGGTAAATAAAAGATGTAAAAGATTTTGGCAATAGAGATTCAACTGCCATGGGGGAAAAAATCAAGTCTTGAAAAAAAGTTTTATTCACTAGAGTTAAAAAGTAGAGAAATATTTCAAATCTGTCCTAGATTATACAGGTATTTAAATGAAAAACAGATGGCAGGGCCAAATCGTCTCTGTTGATTAACATTACTAGATTTAAAAATAAAAACACAGGAGGCCCAGTTAAATATAAATTTCAGATGAACAAGTAATTTTTTTAGGATAAGTATATCCCATGCAATATTTGGGTCATGTGTCTACAAAAACAATCATTTGCAGAGAACTCAGATGAGAAAAGGAAAAAGGAAATTTTGAGTCCCTTAAATTGTATTTGACAAAGATACTACACGCACACCAGATGTTTCTAATTATGATTCATTATCTGACACCTCCCTAGTCATTTCATTCACTCATTCCTTTTACTCTATCATATATCACCTTAATTCTTTTATACCACTGTTACCTCTATTTTTTCATGTTGTATTTCTGACACAACATTTGTGTTTGTGTGTGCAGTCTCTTAGCTATCCATTCCTCACTTCCAGCTCTATTATTAAAGATTAAGTTGCATAATACTTACACATTCATTTCTACCACTTAAGAGAAGAAAAAAAATAGTTCACCTGAAATTCACACTACAAAGAGTTGGTAAGTAGTGCAGTTTACAAAAACAATTTCTTCGTGTACTTCCTATTATATGACATAGAACCATACTAAAAAAAGTAAATAAAAATAAATTATCTAAAATTTTAAAGTATATTTTACCAAAGACAGAAATAATTATTAGTAAACAGAACAATGTGCTACACAAGGACATTTTGCTCTTTTTACTGGAACAATGAGAAACTTTAAATTCAGACATAAAATACCTAATTTTACTTACATTAAACAGAACAGAATCACAAACAAACAAGAGTAATGATTACTTTGGCAGGTTTTGGAACATTTTTCTTCACTATGCCAATTCTAATTAATCGTGTCAAAAGACTGGAATCAAGGTGTAATTTTTTTAGAAAGGCAATGAAAAACAGCTTAACAGAACCCAAACTTAATAATATATATATATATATATATAGTGCCAAGCTACTCATGGCATTTACATAATTTAGGTTATGATATTATAATCTATGTAACTTTTACATTATAGACATCACATATTCAACTACACATACCTATTTACATATGACATCCGGAGAGAAATGAAGAAATGGTCATAAACGCTTGGTAATCAATAAAAATACTTTTTTTTTTAAGAAATAGAAACTGATGTTAAATACTTCTTGAGATTTTAATACTACCTTACTACAAACAACATCTAAACTATATAATGATAAACTAATAAAGCAAATTGTTACTTTTTTGGTTAAACTGTTTCAAAACAGAATAGGAATTCGTCATTTATTTACTAAATCTTTTTTAGCTAGCAGTTTCAAACAATTGGATTACAATTTAAATAACTTGTTACATTTTAAATAGTCCCGTTTTAATGCAACCCTGGAGAAAAGACAAAAAACCAAACCAAACACCAAAAAAAGATAATGGCCCTACAACTTCCAAACTTAAAAATTTCCATTCCTTTAAATATTTCCCCTTCAATTTAGGGAATCCTCAGCTCTCACAATAGCACAAAACAGTGTCATTAAACAAGTTTAAAATTTATCACATTTTAAAATCATGTGGGTCTTACAATATTCCATATAGAAATGGTTGTTTTCTCTCTTGAAAATATTAATATAATATATTAATTCATGTGATAATATATTAACAAAGTTTGGTTAAATTGCCAGGAGGCTGACCATTTTTACTTACAATGTTCACCATTCTTTACTACTTTCATACAAAATCTCTTTCCGAAACCAATAAATTAACCAAATATTTGAAGTCAATTCTACACTTTTAATCCAAATGTGCTTTGAATTTATGAATTTACAAGATTATCTGAAAGTTCGGGGTCACTTAAGAGGGTAAAGGGAAAGTTGAAATGTTTTAGACTAAACTTGCATTCTCACATGAAAACCACAGACAAACTAAAATCATATGTCATGTGAAACACCCCAATTTCCTTTTCAGCCGACAGCAGTAGCTATGGCACTGTTCCGCTCAGCCTTTTAAAGAGGTTCTTTATGCGTTCTACTTCCTCTTCTCTACTAGACATCAGCCTTGGACGGAAGGTCACTGAACCAGTGAGTTGGGAGAATGCGGGTCAAGCACTAAGCCCCCTTCTTCACAGCCTCCTATCACAGCATTTAACATGTACTTTTCGATTTTCCTCCCCGCCCTCGCTCACGCTGCTCCCTCTGCCTGGAAAGCGTCCCGCTTCCATCTGGCCAAAATCCTGGTAAAGGTCCACCTTGAACTTAGTGCACTCGATTTACCCCAGGCAGCCCTAAACCATGGCTGTATGTACAAGACTCCCTCTCTTACCCTGGAAGCTGTTTCTTATAAACCTGTCTCCCCGCAAAGCAAGAGATCCAAGCATGTGTTAACGGAAAATAAATATTTACATTAGCGATAAAGTTGTTTTCCTATCCACTATTTTCAAGCGCGGGTATTCTACAATTCCTCTTTCCCCCTTATTTCCAACAAAGAGTAAAAGAAAACTCGACGTCTACCACTCGGCAAACTAGAGAGTACGCGCTTTATTGCACAGTAACAATTATCCACTTTGTTGAAGCAACATTTCCACTTAAGACCTGTTAAAACGCCACGAAGACTTTTAAAGACGAGCCACATTCTGTAAAACTGTCAGCACTAGGGCGATCACCCCTTGGCACTTGATGAAATTAAACTAAAAAAGAGCAGAGCTCGCTCGAGGTCTGAAGGTTCCACATTCTTGTTCTAAAACATAAAACCACCATTTCAACACAAATCAATTTTTAAATACGAGAACTCTTCGTCCTCCTTTATTTAGATTACTTCCCTAATCCTCAAACCAAGACGATGGGAATTTCTAAGGTTCCGGCTATTATAATGAGATCAAGTGACAGAGAGTGGCTTTGATTTCGCACGCAAACCCTGAAGCGGGTTGACTTTTTAAAAGGCTGACAATTTGCCAGATGAGGCGATTTTTAAGACACAGTGCGCCACATCCAAAACTGAGCCCCCAAACTCATAGCAACAAGACCCCCAGATGAGCTCTTCCCCCCCAACCCCCGTCCGGGCCCGGCCCGCGCCTCGGCCCTCCCTCGGCACCTGCGCCGGGAACACTCACCGGAGGCCATGGCTCCGCTCATGGCGCCGCCCCGCCGGCAGTCCAAGCGTCCAAGCCGGAGGCCGCCACAGACAGCCCGTCAGTCAGTCAAGAGGCCAAGGGACCTCTGCCGGCGGGACCCCCAGTTCCCTTGACCACCTCCGGCGCCGCCTCCTCCTCCTTCCCGCCCTCCTCTGGGTTTGCGGCTCACACCTTTCCACCCCCTGAATTCTCGCGCTCCGGGTCACCCAGCGTCGCCCGTCCTGGCTTCGCCAGCCAGAGGCAGGGGGCGGAGCGGGGCGAGAGCCGAGCGGGGCTTAGAGCCGAGGTCTGCCGAGAGGCGGGCAGCCTGGCGGGAGGGGGATTTCCCGGGGCTGACGTAGCCCCTCGCCGC
>NW_007726685.1:16954-53867 GCF_000696425.1 Galeopterus variegatus | reverse complement strand
TTTGTTCTTTGGAGCGTGGTTTAAAGTTCAGGGGCGGGCGGGAGGGAACGGTGACGTCGAGAGGGCCGGCCGCCCGGGGTGGCCGTCCCTCCAGGCAAGGGGGGCGGGGAGGACGGCCCGGGGTTTTCGATAGGTGGTTCCCCCTCTTGCCGATTTCGCACATGCAAATCTCCGCCCCCGCGCGGGCGCGCGCAGGAGCGCGGGCGGCCCGGTACGCCCTCGAGGGGAAGTGCGGCAGCTGCTGTCGCCTGGGTTCGCTTGTAACCCCCGCAGTCTGATTTTTAATACTTGTTTATATCTAAATTGTGAGGGCTCTGTTAACTTTACGTATTTTACTTACTAATCCCTTTTAAACTCGAAAGGTTCGCACTACGAGTTCGTTGTTACGCAGTGTTCTCAAGTTTAGTGAAATGGACGCTGTATACTGAGATTTGACAGAGATACCCACGAGGAGAGGGGGAATGGAACGAACGTTCAGTGTGTTCAAGGATCTAGTATATCTTCGTTTTCTTCATTGGCTAAGCGCCTGTTAAGTGTCAGGTAGCTTATTTATTTCATCTATGACGAATTATTCTCATTTTATAGAGGAGGTAATCAGGGTTCAAAGAAGTTAAGTAACTTGTCCATACTTCAGAATGCTGGTAAAAAGGATAAGCACAGTTTAAACCCAGGGTTGTCTGACTCCAAAACTCCATGCTCTTTCCCCTGTCCTTTACTGCCTAAAGTAAGTGTGGAGGGGACATGGGGAATACCATCCTGCCATACGAGTGCCCGAAACCGGAGGAACTAGTTAGGGAAATAATTCAAAATAAAATATCCTGCCAACCCCAAAATATCCCCTCCACAAAATGTACAATCTGCAAAAGAATGGAACCGTTTTATTATTCGATATGCTTTAAAGCATACTGTGATGCACATTACAGGCAATCCACTTAAAGAGATCGGAAACACAAGAAATCTCACCCTTTCATATAGCCAGGCACATATACTTTATTACATATCTATTGATTGTCTTTATCCAAAGGAAAAATAATAGGTTACATCTTGGAGCCAAGAACCAAGGCTTAACCTTCCACAGACACAGGTAGATGGGGCACCTTACTCCTTGATGTTCACGTTTCAAAAAGATGGCTCTAAGGCCCCGAAGACAGACCTTCTTAGGATGCAAAACTGGCAAGAGGTTTATTTACCTTTTTAAAAGATGAACATACATTTCAAAGAGACAAAGCATTTACAATTTAAGTTTTTCTAAAGGAATTGCTAAATGAAAAGGGAAGGGGTGATGTTCTTTGTCCTTTTTGGCACCAGGGAAATTTTAATTTTTTTTAGATTTGTATTTACCCTTACGGTCCCAAATGTCAGAGCTATAAGGGCAAACTGAGCACACATATTTAAGAATCCATTAAAAGGGTGAGGGACAAATAGGAATAGGAACTGTTTTGCATGTGTTTGTTTATATTCTGTCTGCAGGGATGGATTGTTTTCAGGTGCTTCTTGAATTTAATAAGGGATAATGTTTGTTACTGAGGAGCTCTGGGCCAAACGGAAGCTGTCCCAGTTGCAGGACCCCAGACTAGTAGTCTTAAAAACCACTCCAACCTATGGAATCACAGGCTGCATCTTGTGAGATTTAGTACAACTACAGAATTTTGAACTAATTAGCTTTATCTTTTATTTTTTAAAGACTCACTTACTTAAATTTCCCCACTAATAAGTTTATATTTATTTCCAGGGCCACTTTTATTTGTCACATGACTAACCTGTGTATTTTTTATATCACTTTTTAAAAGTTTTTTTCTGTAAACTTTTTACTATTTTTTAAAAATTAGTTGAACCTTTTCTCAAAGTTTCAATCCAGTCCTGAAGAGCAAAAATATTTTACTTGTGCAGGACAAACTTATTTAGGGGAAAAAAAAAGGAAAATCAAAAGACAATGTGATGGATGGACTAAATAACATAACAAAACAAAACAAAAACAGCAAGCATAAGTAGTGATTCTGATTTTTTTTTTTTAGGATTCGTGCTGGAAAAAAATTTTATTACTCTACAGCTGATAGGCAGCTAGTTGTTGGGGATTATAGAGAAGAATAGCACATGGTATTTTTCATCAGGGGTTTATAGTCTTGATACTAGTCATTCAGTTCAAGAAATATCTTTTCTGTATCAGGTGCTCTTCTAGGTAGTGGCACACACAGTACTAAATAACACAAAACTCTCTGTCTTCATGTAGCTGTGTCCTACATGAAAGACATAAAGCAGTTAGCAAATAAGATCATTTTAAATACTATTATTAAAATATTTTTTTATATTGTTGCTGTAAAGAAAATAGCAGTGGGTAGAAAGTGACTGAGGGAAAGAGATGCTCTGATGAAGTAACATTTGAGCTGAGTCCTAGTGATGAAAAAGAGGTATCCACAGGAAGATTCAGGGAAGGAACATTCCATTTGAAGGAAGAGCAAGCACTAAGTCCTTGAGATAGGAAAGTGCTTATTTGAGTGACTGAAAGGAGGCCAGTAGGACTAGAATAAACTGAATGAGGTTGAAGAAACAAGTAGGGACTAGATCTTGTAGGACCTTGTAGGCCATGGAACAGAAGATGAATTTTATTTTAGTCGCACATGAAAACTATTGGACAGTTCTAAGCACATAATTGATTTATGTTACATTTTGAGATGTTTAGTCTGGCTGCTGTGATAAACTGTTAGTATACACTAGGGGCGAGAGTAAAGGCAGAGCAGTTAGGAGGCTGTTGGCAGTAGTCTATGTGAGAAGTAAAGGTGGTTTAATAATATTTTAGCAGAGGAGATGGTGAAAAGAGGTCAGATTTAGTGAGATATTTTGGTGACAGAGTCAGAAGGACATGCTGATGGATTGGATGCAGGTGAGAGGAAAAAAAAATTGGGGATAACTCCCACAGTTTTGCCCTGAGCAACTGGGTAATGAGGAAGTCTGGTGCTGTGGATTGATTGAATTGTGTCTTCAAAGTTCATATATTAAAAGCTTAATTCCCACTGTACTTTTGAGGGTGGGGAATCCTATTATGGTAATTGAAAGGTGGGGCCTTAAAGAGGTGATTAGATTATAGGACCATGTCTTAGTGAATGGATTAAAAATGGTGGTCATGGGCATGGTTCTGAGGGCTTTAAAAGAAGAGCACATGAGAGGTTAGTCTCTCTCTGCCCTGCCATTTTGCAGTGTGAGAACCCTGCATCACTGTTGCCACCAACAAGGCCCTCACCATAAGTGTTCCCTGGACTTTGGACTTCCCACCCTCTGAAACTGTAAGCAGTGAATTTCATTTTCTTACAAATTACCCAGTTCCGTGTGTTTTGTTATGAGTAACAGAAGCAGACTAATACAGCTGGGTAATGAGAAAGAGGTTTGAGAGGGAAAACCAGGAGTTGTGTTTTAGACATGTTAAATTCTAGATGCCTGTTAGACATTCCAGTAGACAGTTGGATTTATAGAACTAAAGCTAAGGGGAGAGGTCAGGACTAGAAATAAAAATTTGGGAGCCAGCAGCATTTCATTTAAAATAATACCACCTAAAGAAAGAGTGCAGATACAGGGGAGAAAAAAGAGCCCTAGGATCCCCCAAGACTTAGAGAACTGGTAGAGAAGAAAGAGCTGCCAGCGAAATATGAGGAAAACCAAGAGAGTGTGGTGTCCCAGAGAGTGTTTCAAAAAGAATGGAATGGTCAGCTATGTTAAATGATGCTAAGAAGCTGGAAAACGATGAGAATAAAGAAATGACCTTGAATTTGGCAAGGTAGAGGTCATTAGTGACCTTGATAAGAACATGTCAGTAGAGTGGTGGGGATGAAAGCTGAATTGCAGCAGGTTGAGAAGAGACTCATGGAAACAATGAGTATAAACAACTCTTTGAAGAGTGTTAAAGGAAACAGAGAAATGGGGCAGTAGCTGGAGGAGGATGTGGATTTTTGTTAGGCTAAGGTCGATCACTAACAACCTCATTCTCAACAGGTCAACACAAAGTTCATCATTTAAGTCAGAGTCCAGTGTGAGTTGGATGGCTTTCCTCCAGTAGTGACCCAGAGACCCAGGTGCCTTCCATATTGTAGCACCAGTATGTGGCCTTTCAAAGTCACCTTGGAAAAGAAAATAGAAGGTCAAAAGTGAGAGATTTGTATGGGCCTGGCCTAATACATTACTTCTGGTCACAGTCTACTTTCCACAGGGCCTCCACAGGCAGTGCCGAGAAATGTAATTTGAGAAATGTAATTCAGTTGTGTGCCCAAGGAAGAAGAAACAAAAATGGATATCAGTGAGCAATGGCAGTTTCTGGCATGGAAGTTTGTTTTATTCACAGAGGTTGATATTAATGCATTTTTGTGTAAAGATGGGACTAACTCAGTAGTGGAGAAATTGATGACAGAGGGTAAGAGGATAATACATGAGTGAGGAAGGGAGAAAGGCTGAAATCCAGAGCACAGGTGGTGGGGTTGGCCATAGATGGGAATGGGGATACTTCTGTGGTCAAGAGGGAAGGCAGAGTAGATGCAGAGAGCCTGATGAATTTGATGGTACAAAGATGAGGTAATCAGTCAAATTGCCTTTTTTAAAAAAAGGAAGTGTGGGGCTGAGCCCGTGGCGCACTCGGGAGAGTGTGGCCCGCCGCGGGTTCGGATCCTATATAGGGGTGGCCGGTGCACTCACGGGCGGAGCGTGGTGCGGCCGGTCAAAAAAAAAAAAAAAAAAAAAAGGAAGTGTAGAGAAAGTTCACCTGAGAGTAGAGAGCAAAGTGAATGGAAGGGTTGAGGAAGAAGAGAAACTGAAAATGTGGTCTGAGAACTATATCCGAGTGAACTGAATGCCCATGTAAGATTTGTGGTCATAAATGTAATGTCAGACTGGTAAGTATAGTGTTTCTGGTATGGTCTTAGCCCAGGGATATCAATGGGCAATATTATCCTGAAAAAGAAGATAAAGAACAAGAACAATTTAAGTTTGAATGGGAATGAGTGGGAAGAATCCATAATACCTCTCAACCCATACACACTCCCTGGGTGATCTCATACATTCTCATTATTTTTCCTATGGTCCCAAGAACATATATCTAGCCTGGATCTTTCTTTGAGCTTCAGACCTATATATCCAATTATCTGCTAGATACCTCCAGTGGGAGACCCATAGGCATCCCAAACTCAACCTACCCCATATCTTCTCTCCCAAGCTTACTCTTCCTCCCATGTTCTCTGTACCACCATCTACCTGGACACATGCTAGAAACTTGGGAGCCGTCTTTGACTCTCTCTCTCTCTCTTTGTCCCTCTTAAAAACTATTCACAACCATTGCTGCCTAGTCATCTGTATAAATGCACATCAGATCATACCATTCTTGTGTTTTAAAACCATCAGTTGCTTTCATTTGCCTTGGATTCAAACTCTCACATGGCCTACAAACTCTTCCATAATCTGGCCACTGTCTCTTTCTTCAGCCTCATCTTCTGCACTCCATGCCTTATACCTCGTCAAATGGCTCCAGAGCTTCTCGTATATAAACCATGCTGTTTCTTTTTTTTTTTTTTTTCCTTTTTGTCTTTTTTACTGACCGGTAACAGGATCGCAACCCTCAGTGTCGTGCCCGCAACCCTCAGTGTCGCGCCCACACCGGGGACCGGCAATGGGATCGCAACCCTCGGTGTTGCGCCTGCACCGCGCTCAACCAGTGAGCGGGAACCGGTCTCCACATGGGATCCGAACCCTCGGCGGGAGCGCCGCCATGCTCCCAGGCGGCACACTCTCCAGTGTGCCACCAGGCCAGCCCAACCATGCTGTTTCTTACCCCGCTTTTGTTTATGATTCTCTTCAGCCTAGAATGCCCCTCCCCAGAGACGTATCATGTTCAAAGATGGAAAGATTCAATATTGTTATATCATCAGTTCTTCCCAAATTAATCTGTAGATTTAATGATTCCTCATTGAAACCCCAGTGTATTTTTGTGGAAGTTGACAAGATGGTTTTTAAAAGTATATAGAAATGTGAAGATCCTAAAATATCCATGGAAATATTGTAGAATAAAGCTGAATAACATATACTACCAGATATCCAAAGTTATTATAAAACCACAGAAATTAAGGTACTGTGGAATATATAGAACAAAGGACTGAATTAGAAAATCATACACTAACACTTTTTATACATTTCTACTTTCCTGACTCTGCCTGTTCCTCCTCCCTACTCTTTCAATTCTCTATTTAAAATGACCAGTCACCTCTGCACAAATTGAAGTTGACTTCTGTATTAGTCTGTTTATGTTGCTTATAATCAAATACTCGGAACTGGGTAATTTATAAAGAAAACAAAATTTATTGCTTACAGTTTCTGAGGCTGGGAAGTCCAAAGTCCATCTCGTGGTGGCGGCAGAGACCCAGATGTCTCACATTGCAAGATGGTGGAAGCAGAGAGAGCAGGGAGAGAAAAAGACAGACTCTCTCTTAAAGCCCTCAGAACCACACCCCTGACCGCCATTTTTAATTCACTACATCATGGTCCTAGAATCTAATCACCTCTTCAAGGCTCCACCTTCCAATTACCATAGTAGGATTTCCCACCCTCTTAACACTGTAACAGTGGGGGCTAAGTTTCTAATACATAAAACTTGGGGGACACAATTCAAGCTTCACAATTCAATCCACTACAAATTCAGTTTTCACTGGGCTCTCTTCCTTACTGCAGTAGTCATTTCTGAATAGAATTTGTCTTTACCACTTTTAACTAGGGTCTGGCTTTATTTATCTTTGACATGGGTTACATATATTTAAAAATTAATTGAGCTCTACTAGTGTATAAAGCTTCGTGCACTTTATATATGGCGTATATCAATTAAAAAAAAAGTTGGGAAAGATTTTTGAATCCCCTTACCCACCAGGGCCACACAACCTGAACAGCCCCACTTTGAGGCCCAGGTCCCCACTTACCTCCTCTCCACCTCCTAACACATACTTTTTCACTTGATTCTTCCCACTAACCTTTTAGTGCTTAGTTTTTAGGAAGCCTTTACAGATTGCCCTGGCTAGGTAGGTTGCTCCTTCTCTGTGCAGCATAATAACCAGCATATTATTTCATCCTCTTTACACACTGATTTACAGTTAGCTGGTCATGTGCCTGGTTCACCTAACTAAGCTAAACTATTAAAATCCTTGAAAGCAGGGACTCTCTTATTTCCAGTGGTTGGCACATAGCAGATGCTCAATATTAGTTAAATGAATTTTCCTGACAGATCAATACCTTTGTTCCTCAGGCCTGGTTGGGTTGTTGAATGGTCTTGGTCTTTAGTGTCTGGTATGTTACTCACCTTGGATTTGGATAGCTCCTCTGAGTCTATGGCAGACCACAATGTTTGATTTTATTCTTAAACTTTGTTATAACTTCATCTATTTAGTTTAATGACAGGTGTCTCTTTTGTTCTTTCAATAACAGAAAATCTCTTATGGACCAGTTTTACCTTTTACTTCTCTCTCTCACTTTTTCATATTCTTCTGGGTTAATAGACCTAGAACACATTCATTTGCTAATCAGATTTGTTTATTTCTTGATGGATTATGACTTCTTGATTGCTGCATCATTAAAAAAAAAAAAAGATTTCATATGTTTAAGGTATGTTCTTTAGTATCAAGAGTAGTGGTTCTCTGCCTTTTCAGACCAGTTCCCACTGTTTTATAATGTATATTTATAATATCCCCATATTACAATAAAGAAAATTCATAGATATAATCTACCTTAAGTGAATATTTTCAAACAAATAAGAACAATGCTCTATTAAGCAATATTAAGGAGAAATAAAAAGAAAGCAATTTATAAAAAAGAAATATTGACTTCAATATTTAAATGCTTGGGTATGAGTACATTAAAAGACATAATGAAGCTGTGAGATATTCACACCTGTACATAGAATCACTGTTGCGTGCAAGTGCTGCAAATGCAGCCTGATACAACTGTGTTGTATTGGTGACCTGTCAGAGTTCCTATTGTGGATCGAATGTACCCCCAACACTCACTGAGGCTTGATCTCCATTGTAACCGTGTTAAGAGGATAGGAAATCCAATTATGGTGTTTGAAAGGTGGGGCCTTTAAGAATCATTAGATTGTGAGGAATGTGCCCTCTTGAATGGACTGATCCATTCATGGAGTAATAGGTGTGGCTCAGATGGCTTTATAAGATGGCTTTATAAAGTGAGAAGGTTAACTTACTCTTGCCCTTGCCATTCTCTCCATGTGACAACCTGGGTGGCCGTGGGACTCTGTACAGAGCCCAAACAAAGAAGGCCCTCACCAGATGTGTTCCCTAGACCTTGGACTTCCCAGCCTACAAACTGTAAGAAATCAATTTCATTACTTTATAAATTACCCAGTTTCAGGTATTCTGTTATAAGCACTAGAAATGAACTGATACAGATGTGAATGTTCCAACTTTAAAAAAAATTTGAGTAAAACAATCTGCCCTCGATTCATGCAGTACATATTTGCATTCCTGGGAAATTCAGTATATATTAAAGCGACACACAAAATATCTTATGTTTATAAGTAAAAGGAAATTGTGTTGTAGCCTTATATTATTATAATAGACTTTTCACCTACATGAATGTGAATGGTGAGATGTTGGAAAGTCACGAGGATGGGGGACAATTTTTGGCTGTGATGAACTGTCCCTTGCAAGGAATCTAGCATCCCTCACCACCCCAGCAGTAAATGCCAGTAGTGCCCCGTAATCATTGTGACAACCAAACATCCCCAGTGGTTTGAAATATGGTTCTTAAATTTTGGTGGTCATAAGAATCACTTGGGAAACTTCTTTGGACTGTAGATTGCTTGGCCCCACTCTCAGAAATTCTGATGCAGTAGGTAGGGGAAAGGCCCTGGCGTCTGCATTTTTTATTGACTACCCTAGGAGTTCTGTCCCTCAGAACTGACTTTGAAAAGATTTGCTTTAGACTAGAGCTATGACAATCAACTTACTACCTTTACTAAAGAATCCCAGCAGAGACCAATTTACCCCTTAAAACCTTTATATTTAAGGGCCAGCCCAAGGCTCACTTGGGAGAGTGTGGTGCTGATAACACCAAAGCTGTGGGTTAGGATCCCTATATAGGGATGGCTGGTTAGCTCACTTGGGAGAGCGTGGTGCTGACAACACCAAGTCAAGGATTAAGATCCCCTTACCGGTCATCTTTATATAGGGAGAGAAAAAAAAAATTATATTTAGAGGTATTCATTTAGTATATTTGTATTTTAGGGCCATAAAAATTGCAGTAGTAGTGTTGGCAGTAAATTTTATTGCTGTCACTTTATGACACAAACAAAGGTAAACATTCCATTAGTTGAGAATTATAATACTGTTCAGTATACTTTTGCTGCTCTAATAACTATATAACAGAAGTAAAATTTAAAACACAAGTGGTAATAGGGGTAATGAGGGGTAATGAAAAAACTATGGATAGTGTTAGGTGAGGTTAGGGAAAGTACTTGGACATAACAGAAGTAAAATTTAAAACACAAGTGGTAATAGGGGTAATGAGGGGTAATGAAAAAACAATGGATAGTGTTAGGGGAGGTTAGGGAAAGTACTTGGATGTGACGGGGGAGCCCCAGGTTAAAACATGGAGTCCAAATGCACAACAGAGCAGAAAGAAAATGACATGCCATCCTTCCTGACATTCCACCTGGATGACATCTGTTTTTCACTATGAGTTGGAAACCAAGCACAGCTCTGCAGTGTGATCAGAGGCGTTTTTTTTGTGAGCAGAGTATGTAGTTCATCTACTAGGCCTAGGGCACTCCTTTCCCAGGAGCAGGTTGTTTGGGAAGTAGGAAGACTGCTAGGTGAACAAGGAGTCAGGCAAAGTGAGTAAGAGGGTCTCAAATAATATTTAAGGGAAACTGTGAAAAAAGTCTGCTAAAGTATCCCTGTTCCATAATTCAGTGCCCTTGCTTTGGAGACACACAGACCTGGAATTGAATCTCACCTTGTCTGGGATTATTAACTGTGAGACATTGGGCAAGTCACTTCACCTCTCTGTGCCTGTTCATCTATAAGATGAGGAGGGTACTTCAAGAAGTTCGTGGAAAAATAGAATTAAAATATGATATGAATCTTTCCGTGAGCTTTTTGAAGACCCCTTGTACAGTACCTACCTCACCGGCTTGTTGTGAGGACTAAATTAGATCACTAATGTAAAGTGCCTGACTCATGGAAAGCGCTAAAAAATGTTAGCAGGTTTCTTTCCTGTTTTATTATAAAAATTTTCAAACATTCAACCAAGTCGATAAAATTTTGCTGAGGACGTTTGTATATCCACCAACTGGATTCTCCCACTAGCATTTTACTATACTTGCCTTAGCACCTTCCTGGTCTTTTTTCCATCCCTTTGTCCATCCATTCATGTATCCGATTTAAAAAATTTTTTTCAATATACATTGCAGACACTGGTACACTTCCCCCTAAATATTTCAGCAGTTATATTTCACTAATAACCAGAATGATCCTATTCGTTGAATTTGATGTCTCGCCTTCAAAGAATTCGGGATAAACATTGCCAAATTACCTCTTTGATACCCCCTTTATCTGGGTTACCTTTCCTCTGTTACATAGTTATGTAGGTATTTTATGTCAATTTAGGCCACAAGGTTCTTTTTCAGAAAATGAAGCTTTATTGAGACTACACCCTAGTCCCAATTAGAATACTACCCAACTGCCTGACTGGCTGCAGTGAGGAAGGTGCTCCTTCCTAGGACAAGTAGCTGTCCACTCCTAAGGACAAGTAGCTGCAATAGCTGGACTCATCCATTACAGGTGAATTTTACCTGTGCTGTTGGCCACCACCCCCAGTCCTGCTCTCCTGTTTACCTACCACATGAGTATCATTTGAGGTCTCTGAAATTCACTTCCATGAATATAAGAGGTCGTAGAAGACAAAAGAAAGAGGAAAAAATATCTCATAAAGAATGAGGATTAGGGAAAAAAAAAAAAAAAAAAGAATGAGGGTTAGGATCTATAAATCAGTTTTTAGAAGTCCTGGAACTGTTTCCACTTTCTTCAGTGTACTGAAGCATTCTTAGAAAATGGCTGCAATGCTTGCTGAAGGAGGTAATAGTTAAGCAGGATGAACGCCATTTGGTTAAGTGGAGAGAAAGGGAGGAAAGAAAAAGAAAAAATGAGTGTTGGGGAGCCCAGGACAATCCAAATAGAGGGTGTGTGGCAGACAGTGCTAGCTGGCTTCTCTTCTTTTCCTGTGTTAATTGTAGCCTGATATATGGTTGCTCGGCTGCACTATATCTCCCTGCTTCCCTTGAGAAGAGATATGTTGCACTTACTCCTAGGGAGCCTTTAAGATGGTGAGCCTGCTAAAAAGATGTCCTATGACCCAGATTCAACTCTACTGTTGAGGACAATGTCCTTGAGAAACAAAATGCAAGGAACCTGAATGATTGTATGGAGCAGCCTGGAACTCAGACAATTAAGAAATGAATTTCTCTCTTTTTTGAGCCATTGCATTTGAGTCTTATTGTTATAGCAGCTAGCATTACATTAACTAATATAGGTATAAATTAGTAACAGAAGGAAATTAGTTTAAAATCTGGTAATGGAGGGGTTAGAATGCCAGGAGTAGTAGTTTGGTTTTATCTCAGAAGCAATGGAAAAATATTTTAAGTTCTTAAACTAGGGAGTGCTAGGATGGAAGCTGTGTGTTTCAGGAAAATGAGACCGGTAGCAGATAAAGCCTCCAACAAGATATTACTGCAGTGAAACAAATGTGAGTGTCAAACCAGGATACTGAGCATAGAAATGAAGTAAAATGAAGAGGAAGGAAAACAATCAGGGGATGTTACAAAGAGAAGTTGTAGAAAACTTGGTGACCAACTGGATATGGGCAATTAAGGAGAACCAGGAATCAGAGGAATCCCAGGTTTCTAACCTGAAAATCTGCAGCAGTAATTGCTGTCAGGAACATGGAAATATATAGATTAACTTCAAAAAGTGATAAACAGTTTGGAGTAAGGTAGCATACTTAGATGCTGTGATAATCAATTTTGCCTGTTCTCCTTCCTATCCAACTAAGCTTATGTGCCACTATTTTTAAAGCAAACTTTAGGGGAGGGTGCAGTCTTTGGAGTAAGAACCATAGCTCTGAGGAAAAGCCCCATTCACCTATTTCCATTTAAGGAACTGAAACATAAGGTTTTTGAACACCCAGAGAAATGAAATTTTACTACATGAAAACTTCAAAAGCAGTCATAAAATAGTCATTCTATAAAAGCTTCTCTCTTTTTAATCTTTATGTTCATATTGTATAGGCCCTATAGTCTTATATGCTAGTTTTGCCTGCACTGCTTGGAAGTATGATACATTGTACTAATTTGATTTCTGTAACAGTAGTAATGTCTAATGTTTCACAAACATGAGATGCAATACTTATGTTCAGATTTAGAATTAGCATTTTTCAGAACTGATGGTAAAGTCATTGTCACCTTAAAGTTATATGATGTCTTTGATATGACTCAACAAAAAATAGTTAAAATTTAAGATTGGATGGAACCCTATAGATTATTTAGTCCAACTCCCTCATTTTACACATGAAGACACTGAGGCACACAGAAAGTTAAATCTTTTGCATATGTTCATACAGCTAGTTAGTTGCTGACTTGGGACTTGAAACCAGACCTCCAGATTCTGAGTTTGGATCTTTTTCCACTGTGTCACTTTGCATTTCAAAAAATGACCTAAGACATAAAGCAATATAAAAATATTTGTCATCCAACTAGCAGCCATAATCTCTGATGAAAATGCTAACATCTGAAGGCTGAGCATCCACAGGCTCTGTATCTTTTAAGATTCATGCTTTTTTCGCGGAAGTTCTCAATTCAGCACCTCTGTGGGAAAAGTTAAAATCCGTACTTTTACTTCTTTGTCTTATTCATCTTTTATTTCCTAGAATGGTTAGTACAGTGCCCTGAGTGTGGTAGATGCTCATTAAATATCTAATGAAATATAAGTGATCACATATTGAATCACTCCAGTATTGATATGAGTGACAATATGTCACCACTGGGCATTAGATGCCATTAAGAAAATAAAAAGTGGCACAGGGCTCAACTCCTACCCAAAGAGGTAACTATGCAGAGAGGCCTAACAAGTGATTATATTAAGACAAGTACCCAAATCATGGGTTAATATCATGAAAGCAAGCTGGACCAATCGATTATCAAGTTCTTTACCAATATTCAACTTCTTTAATTTTTTGCTAAAATTTTTGTTTATTTTTAAATTACAGACAAAAGAATACAAATAAAACATTAAGGAAAGATTGGAGAAGAGAAGAAAAATCCGCTGTTATTCTGTCTTGCTAATACAAATATCACATATGTGCCTGTATGGATGTGTGTGTGTGTGTTCTCATCCAGAACTCTTTAATATGCAGGCTTTGATTTATTTCTTCTGCTATTACTTTATCATGGTAAAAAGTTAAAACAGAGAACATGAGAGTCAACTAAAATGACTTCACGTACCGCCCCCCCGTGCAAAAAATATCCAAGAGTAATGATTTGGAGTATATCCTCACATAACTTTTATCACATATTTTGTATAGCTACAATCATGAATGCTATCCATATATGCATAAAATTTGATAGCCTGTTTTTTCCACTTGATATTATATTAGTCATATTTTGACATGTTGCTACATGGATTTTATACTAAGCCCCATAAAGAAAGAAGTTGGCTAGAAAATGATATCCTTGGAAACTGGGAAGAGATCCAAAGTTTACAGGTTCTTATCTGTTCTTTAACAGATTTTATGTGACCATGGAGGGGGAAAATTGGAAGAATAGGAAATTACAAACAGGAGATTGGGCTTTTTAAGTTATTGCATAAAAAAGAAAGGCTTGTATTTAGTATCTAACACAACAGAGATTGAAGACAAGCATAACTACTTAAGAATAATATTTACAGCAAATTATCAAAAACTCTAATGAGATTCAAAATATATTAAACCTAATTTTGGTTATTCCAGATGAAATTTTTTCATTTTCATAGTAATAATATACACCTTTATATTAATGTTTATTAAAAATGACAGATCAATATTATAAATCATAAAATTATACTTCCAAATTATTAGGTATATTTTAAATACCTTTTTTTGTCTTAGACTTTTGATATGATCTTGATCACATTGCTTCTCTAAGTGATTATTGGGTGCTGTGTATATACGTGAAAACCAAACTTAATATATGTTTGTTGAGTTAATCATTAATTAAGTACTTACTACATGCCAAGCACTGTGCTAACTAGTAATACAAAGGAAAAGTTATGTCTCAGCATCAAGGACCTTACAGTCTAGTGGGGACACAGACCTGCCATTCCAACACAAGGTAATTAGTGCTGAAATAGGAGGGACAGAATGCAATGGAGCATGGGGTCTTCTCTCCTGCTTTACTGAGTCTAGAAGACCTCTGCTTCAGTCCAACACTATATCACATTTTGTCACCCAGGCCTCAGAAAGAAATGCTTGTGCCTCAAATTTCACAGAATCTATTACTAACACAGTTCCTTTCTCTTTTGGCTCTAACCCCTTCCTCCACAGTGGCTCCAAACCATTAAGCTGATGGTAACAACAGATGCCATCCCATCTTCTCTAATGTCCTTGCTCTCTCTTATGTCTGCAGCCACAAAGCAAAATTCTCCATATAACCCTTCCTCCACAGTGGCTCCAAACCATTAAGCTGATGGTAACAACAGATGCCATCCCATCTCCTCTAATGTCCTTGCTCTATCATATGTCTGCAGCCACAAAGCAAAATTCTCCATATAATGAACTCACGTTGGAGGAAGCGGACAGTACAAGTGACATCTAACTCCATTTTCCCAGGATCTGAGCCACAATGAGGACACCCTGATGATCCATGAAAGAAGTTCACCCTCTCAACACTGTGAGATGGACTCGGGGGGTGCAAGACTAGAGGCAGACTGACTAGTAGGGAAAATAATCATAATAACAGAGGAGAGAAGATTTAACTGCTTGAATTAAGACAGTCACTTTAGGGAACAGATGTATGGGAGACAAAGGTAAGGAGAACTTCTGAGTTTCTGTACAGTTGCTTTGAGCATCTGTATTAACTGTGGTGCCATCCAGTAAACTAGGAACTCCAGGAGAGGGGAAATTTTCCCCTTTGCATTGGAGTAAGTCCAAATATTACAAGACCCTTGTCTCTCATTCTTTCTCCTTTTCCTGTTTTCTAATGGAACCTTGATTTTGGGGGGGGTAATCCATCCAGATAGAAATGCCATGTGCTTCTTTAAATCAATCATACTAATCCCATTCTTGAGCCAGAGATTGGTTTAGAAATGGGCAAACAATACAATTCTGACCAATGTAACAGGAGGGGAAATTTTCTGGAGAGCTTCTGGAATAGGTTTTTGCTGTGGTTTGAAAGTGTCCTCCAAAATTCATGTGCTGGAATCCTAATCCCCAATGTGATAGTATTGGGGTGAAGCTTTTAAGAGATGATTAAGTCATAATCCTTCATGGATGGGATTAGGGCCCTTATGAAAGAGCTCAGGGTTGAAGGGGAGGTCTCTTGTGCTCTTGTTCTTTTGCCTTCTGTCATGTAACAATACAGCAAGAAGGTCCTCACCAGATGTTGGTGCCTTAATCTCGGACTTCCTGGCCTCCAGAACTGTGAGAAAGTAAATATCTGTTCTTTTAGATGACCCAGTCTGAGGTATTCTGCTATAGCAGCATAGACAGATTAAGTTTTTTTCACTCATAAAAAAGAGACGCAAGGGAATTCACTGGGCTTTGCTATGTCTGCATGCGACAAGTGAACTATAGAGCCATTTTAAGACCATGAGTTAAAAATAAAGACAATATGCTGAACACGTTAGAGTTAAAAGCTCTAGAAAAAATCTGAGTTTTTGGTGGTATGATTAGCTGCTGAGTTGGAACCATCCCACCTAAGACTTCTTGTTATGTAAGATCATAAATATTCCCTTATAGTGTAAGCCAGATGAGCTTTCTAGAGCCCAGAATAACTTAAGAGATATAGAACTATTGCTAAAAGAGAGACTCCTAGCCAGGTCTGTAATCACTTGGAAATAAGACCTTTAGGGTTGGATCCTCAGTGGTCCAATCAGTGGCCCACTATTGACTAGGTGAACTGACTGAGGTCTGAGCTCCTGGAAAAATGGTCTCCACTAAAACATGTATTTCCTTAAATTGGGGATTTAATTCTATCAATATTAAGGCATCATGTTTAATTTTCACTTCCTGTATTATATTTAATTACTGTATGTGTACTCTTGCTCAAGACAACTGACAGATTCAGAAATAGAACACAGTACCTAGGCCACATGGCAGTTTACAACTTTGACAAAGCCCTTTGACAGAGTACAGGAAATAAAATTCAACCAAACAGGAAGTAGGCAGAGTAGAACTGAGCAGCCGGAAATATTTGGGTCTGGCGCAAGAATTAGTCTATCTACAGAACAAATAAATACCAAGCAAAACATTAAGAGCTGAAGTCTTTAATTTGTAAACATTTAAGGGGGATCATGAAAAAGGGGAAAATTTGTCAATGAAGTAAAGGGAAAAGAGAAGTACTATCTCTCACCAGAGTAATTATTGCATAAACCAAAGAATGTCTTCTGCACAGACAGTGGCAATTTTAAAACATTTCTGCAAATTCCTCCACCCTCCCAGAGTAATTATTGCATAAACCAAAGAATGTCTTCTGCACAGACAGTGGCAATTTTAAAACATTTCTGCAAATTCCTCCACCCTCCTCCTATGAAGAGGTAAATTCTCTGGCCCCTCGCCTTGAATCTGGGCCAAACCTTAGTGACTGGTTGACGACTAGAGTATAGCAGAAGTGATGCTATGTGACTTTCCTGGCTAGGTCATAGAGGGACTGTGGATTCTCTCGGGTTGTCTGGATCCTGCGTTAGAGACTTGAGTCACCGTGTAAGAAGCATTACTACCTTGAGACCACCATACTGTGAAGAAGCACAAACCAACCTATATAGACAGGCCATGTGGAGAGGCCCTGACGTGGAGAAAGAGATGATTGGCCATCCCAAACGTGGAGAAAGAGATGACTGGCCATCCCAAGCTCTCCCAATGCTGCAACTGTGTGACAGATGCTATGCCAGAACCGCCCAATGGATTCCCAGCCCACAGAAACCATGGAGTTAATAAAATAATTGTTGTTTTAAGCCAATAAGCTTTGGGATAGTTTGTTATGCAGCAATAGGTAACCGGAACAATATATGAGGTGATTTAAATGTTATGGCTGTTTAATAAGTAAGAAAAAAACCCAAGGGCCATTAGAAGTCATTATAACCAATTACTATGACAAGCAAAGTGAAGTGGTGGTTTCCAGAGAGCCTTTACCAATAATAAAAGCAAATCATGAATTGGTGAGGCCAAGTAAGGTTTTTGAAAAATCTTGATTCTGAAAGAACACTTAATTAATATGAAATATTTAAATATTATGCCATATTTCTCATGGGCACTTTGTATAAGTAATTTTCTTTTTTACCACTTTTTCTTCCTATTTTAGAGATTCATATTGCCAACAAATTATAACAGATATTTAGGCTGATACCTTATATATCACAACTCAGCAACTCAGAAAGCCATAAGCTGGGAGGTTTAGGATCCTTGTGAAATGGGTACCAGTTTCCTGGCTTTAGGATGTTCAATCAGTTAACATTTCTATAAGGGAAATGTAGCTGGTAGGGCCACATCTGTGGGCTAAATTTCAAGATGGGAAAGACGGATGTCAGAGAAGTAAAAGCCTCCTAAGGATCACACTTCTGGTATTAATTCTTGTTTTAAAGTATCGAAAGGGCATAAATAAAAGTTAAGATCAAGCAAAGCAAATGCAGAAAAATAACATGGAAAATGTATCTAAAATGTCCAGAGTAGGCAAATCCATAAAGACAAAATAGATTAGTGGTGACCTAGGGCTGGGGGACGTGAGGACTGTCTACTGATGAGTACAATGAGTACAGAACTTCTTTATGGGGTGCTCAAAATGTTCTAAAATTGATTGTGATGATGGTTGCAAAACGAAATACAGTAGTCCTCCCTTATCTGCGGTTTTGCTTTCTATAATTTCAGTTACCGGTGGTCAACTGTAGTCCAAAAATATTAAGATATTTTGAGAAAGGGAAAAAGATCGCACTCACATAACTTTATTGTAGTATATTGTTATAATTGTTCCATTTTACTATTAGTTATTGTTACTCTCTTACTGTGCCTAATTTGTAAGTTAAACTTTATCATAGATGTGTATGTATAGGAAAAAACATAGTATACAGTATATCGGGTTCAGTACTATCTGCAGTTTCGGGGGTTCACTAGGGGTCTTGCAATGTATCCCCTGAGGATAAGGGGGGACTACTGTATATTAAAAATCATTGAATTGTACACTTTAAATGGGTGAATTATGTAGTGTGTGAATTTTATCTCAATAAAGCTCTTATTAAAGAAGTAACATGAGAAAAAAGTTTATGTAAGATGAAAACATATATGGGCCGGCCCGTGGCTCACTCGGGAGAGTGCGGTGCTGATAACACCAGGGCCACGTTTTCGGATCCCATATAGGGATGGCCGGTTAGCTCAGTAGGTGAGCGTGGTGCTGACAACACCAAGTCAAGGATGAAGATCCCCTTACTGGTCATCTTTAAAAAAAAAAAAAAAAGATGAAAACATATAAAAATTACTCTCTTTACCAATATTCACATGCTTTCACTGATGCTTACAAATTACCTGGCTAAATGAGAAGGTGATGCTGAGATTCCTCTCGAGTAGAGTTTGGCAAACTTTTTCTGTAAGAGGGCAGTTAGAAAATATCTTAGGCTTTGCAGGCAAGGAGGCAAAATTGTGGATGTTATGTAGGTACCCATATAACAAGAGAGAACAAATTTCTGCACATTTTTTATTGATGAAATTTAAAATGTAGTAATAATTGAGTACAAGTTTTTGTAATATAGATCTAATAATGAGAATAATGGAATTCATTTTTGGGAGATAACATTTTGCTTAATTGATGTTCAAAGTGAATGTTCCTTATCATCAAGTTGATTGCAAATGTTTTTCTGAAATAAAAAAATTCTTAGTTCATGGGTCATACAGAAACAGGCAGTGAGCTGGGTTTGGGCCATGGTCATAGTTACCAATCTCTGCTCTAGAGGAATAAACTCCTAAAGTCTGATGTATTCATTTCCTAGGGATTCTATAACAAGGTACCACAAACTGGGTGGTTTACAACAAAATGAATTTATTGTCTCAGTTCTAGAGGCTAAAAGTTCAAAATCAAGGTGTTGGTAGGGCCATGCTCCCTCCAAAGGCTGTAGGGGACAATACTTCCTTTCTAATTCCAGCTGTTGGCAGCCTCAGGTGTTCCTCAGCTTGTGGCAGCATAACTCCAATCTCTGTCTCCATCTTCATATGCCATCTTCCTCTGTGTCTATGTCTGTGTTTCATCTCCTTTTCTTATAGGGATACAGATCCTAATTCAGTAAGATCTCATCTTAACTAATTACATCTGCAATGACCCTATTTCCAAATAAGGTCACATGCATAGGTACTGGGGGTTAGGACTTGAACATATTTTTTTTGGGGGGGAACACAGTTCAACCCACAACAGCAATGGACTTGGGCAGAGGCGCTAGAGGATCTTTGGGCCAAAGGTGTCCTCTTTTTTACGTACACCTCTTCAGACAGTGATGCAGTTGATGACCATGAGATTTAGCTTAGTTCTTATCCTAGGGAGTACTTACAAACCTGGAGTGAATAGAGAACACCACCCTTTATGGTTCCCACAGTTCCAAACACTTGGACACTTATTTTTTATTGTTTGAAGGCCTCCAGATATTAGGTGCTTTCATTTAAAAATATGTCACTTACTATGAGAAAAAAAGATCTAGAATTCATTCTATAGTAGAATGAATGTTTCTTAGCTATTTTGAACTTCCCGGAAGCTTCATAATACATCTGAGATTCTAGAAAATGGGCTAATATTTGTTTCTTTAGTTTGTTTTCACTTTAAACTTTTAAAAAATGATATAATATGTAAAGATTCTACTAACACTGCCCCCCTTCCCCCACAGAAGACAATGATAAAGCTCACCATTTGAAACTCATCCCTGGTTGCACTGTCAGAGTCTAGGACATCTCAGTAGGGTAAAGCTTGGGGGTTTAGTGGATTGTCTGATATGCAGTAGAAATGCATCTAGAATTATAAGACCAACCCCATAGGTTAACTTTCTTGAGAGAAAGAGGGCAAACTCTTAGAAGTAGAAATGCTTTCTGACCTGCAAGTCTGTTGTGTATGTTGCATTTCCCAGTGGACCGTGGACAGTGGGAGCAGCAGAGTTGTTTCCATAATTTCCTGCTTAATCGCTTCCTCTTACTCTAAGCAACTTTAGTGTTCAAAGAAGTGCTTTGCATCATAGAATCATAAAATGTTCACATTGGAAGAAGCCTCACTTCCTCTCATTTAACATGTGAAGAAACTGAGGCTCAAAGTGGTAAAATGATTTGCCTAAGACCTTTCATTCATTCAATAGATATGTTTTGAACAACTACCACACACCAGGCTGTGTGGTAGGCCCCGAGACCTAGACATGAACAAGGTAGACATGGCCCCTCTTCTGATGGAACTTCACGTCCAGTGGGGGAGGCAGAAAATGAGTAACCACTTATACAGGTAACTGTGACAGGTGTTATACAGGACAAGTGCAGGGGCTGTAAGACAGAGTGACCAGGGGCTGGATACATGACAAGGAATGAAAAGCCTGGGCTGGAAATGTGGGAGCTGAGGGAGCTTTCTGGACAGATGGAACTGGAATGGAATGTCTGATGGTCTGCAGTGTGGAAGAGCAAGGCATTGTCAAGGAAAAGAGAAGGTCAGTGTTTGAAGTGCTGCGTGTGAAGATGATTTAGTTCTTGATAAGGTAGGAACAGTAGGCAGGGGCCAGATCTTAAAGGGCTTTTTAATCATGGCATTTGGACTCTATTCTAAAAACACTTGGGAGCACTAAAAGCTTCTAAGCAGGAGAGTCTCATGATCAGAGCTGATTTGAAAACATGTAAAAAGCCTTGGCCACTGAGCAGCAAACGGTTTAGAGAGCAGGGCAGAAGTGAGGTGAGATTATATGACTGAAAGTTATTACTATGACCCAGGGAAGAGTTGATGGTGGCTTGTACCAACATTGTAGCCATGGTGATGGAGAGAAGTGGATGGATTAATGATCTGCTCATAGACAGGAGCTACAGTATTTGAAAAATTATGTATATAAAAGTGAAGAGGAAGGTGTGAAGAATGACTTTCAGGTTTCTGGCATGAGCATTTAGGTGGAGAGTGGTGCCATGGAATGAAATAGAGAACATTGACAGAGGTCCAGTTTTGGGGATAGAAAGAGGAAGATTATGAGTTGGTGTGGGTTATGTTCAATCTGAGTAGTTTGTGAAATGACAAGACAGCTGTCTGTACGCATCTGAAACTGGAGATATAAATTTGAGAGTGGTTTTGGGGACTTCAGAGGGCCAATAAATAATACCCTCCGCCCTCTGAGTTCAGATCCAACTGAGAAATAGATATTGATCTTGGGGACCAAAATCTCGACTTTTCTATTGGTTAAACTGGATTGTAGAATGCACCTTTCTCTAGACAAAACTGTGCTAAAATATCTTCCCCCTGAATTTCACCTATTGGCCCCCTACTGCAGACTTCCCTGTTACTGAACAGAGCCTGGCCCAGTAAGATTGCATCATGTAGGAGAGAGGACTGGGTGCCTGCTGCAGGGGGCACTGATCCAGAGAGGGAAGGAGAGGAGAGGAGAGAAGAGAGAGGCACTCAAGCTGTCTGTGAGTCACTCCCCTATGGGAAGGACAACGGGTTCCAGCAGGAAACAGATGGTAATTGAAGGTATTTAGCAAACAGATGATTTGCAGAGGTGTGGTTAAGGTTAAAGGCACCAACAAGGGATGTTGATGCATCCAGGAACTAGATACTGGGATGTTCTAGTAGGGACAAGGGGAGGGAGCTGTTACCAGAAGGTTTCTTTTTCGGGTTATAGAAATGTTCTGAGATAGGTAGTGGTTATAGTTGCACAACTTTGTGAATACACTAAAAACCACTGAATGTACACTTTAAAAGGGTGAATTTTATGGAATTTTTAAAAAGTAATTTGGAACATGGAGAGAAGCTGGGTAATGGGTACATAGGAACTCTTTGTACAATTTTTGTAACTTAATGTGCATCTAAAATTATTTCAAAATAAAAAGCTTAAAAAATGTCTTTTGGAACACCATCCAATATAGAGAAATCTGTATTCAGAATATGTTATAGTTTTGTGTGAACTACCTCTTGGGGAAAAAAATAAAATGATATTCAATAAAAGCTATTTTCCAACTTTGAAAACAAAGATGATGAATAATATCTGAATTCTGAATATAAAGAGCTTCTAAGAATACTTCGTGTTATTTTGCTTATACAGTATTTTCCTTTATGTATGCATAAGAGCAACATATGATAAAAATCTATGTCTAAGTCTAAAAGAGCTTTGTTAACTAAGTATAAAATAAACCTTTTAAGTGAAAAAAAAGCATTGTGTCAAAGTTTACTTGCAGTTTTCTCCCCTTCTTGATAGTATATTGGATGTTATGAAATATGGCATTACATTCCCAAGGAAGAATATCTCCCAAACCGAATCTCCTTGCTCTTGTAAGGTAAAGACCACGGACATTAAAGTCCACAGTTATCTCCTGCACAAACTCTCATCCTGTTCAGCTTCAGCCCAGGGACCTCACTCAGTGCCTGGGAAGAATGGGATTCCCTCAGCGGCTGCAGCCAAAGTCTCTTTTGTGTTCCACTTTTAGAGTCCAAAGGGTTAACAGGACATAGGAGATTATCCCAGCACCAGCCCCACACCCAAGAAACTTAGAAAACACAAGCAAATCTGCTGGCCTCTACAGCAGTTAGACCAGTTATATCGGTCCTGATTCAAGGTTATAAGCCACTTAAACCAACACTACCTCATTTAAGCAGAGAAGGAATTTATTGATAGCTCATTGGATAGTTAGGGGAATTACAGAGAAGACTGGAAAACCTGGTGTTGAGTAGTGTGTCCAGTGAAGACATTGTTGTCAGCAGCTGAGCTGTGGACCTGCCAGCATGGGGACTTCTCTGTTGGGCCTCACCTGCACATCGCTGACCCCTGATTCAAAGTCCAGGATGGGTATGTCTCACTGGCTGAGCCTTGGGCTCCTGGATGCATCTTGGTCACATGGCTGCAAGGGAAGCTGGGAAAGTGTGTAAGTGACATTTTCTGCTTCTATAAAAGGAGATATACTCTAATTTCCACCAAGACTCTTAAGGAGGGGAAAGAGATTCCATTGATGGACAGCCAAAAATCATACGACTGTCTACTTCACCAAGTAAAAAAAGTCCTTGAAATCCCAGAATACTCACACGGTTCTGGCACCAGCTAATGATCTTAGCAGAGGCCCAAAAGTATCTGAGGAAAAAAGGGAAGATAAACAAAGCATGAGAGAAAGGAGAAAATCTTCTAGATACTAGCCTTGTCTTAACGCCTCCCAGGCTACGTCAGTTTTCCCTAATTGTTGACCCGTGAACTTTTCACTGTGTTGGGAGAAGTCTTTCATCAAGATGTTAATTATGGCCTAGGTTTACCATATTATATCTAGAAATTGAAACCTTCCCAGCTCTTACAAAATTTAGAAATTTTCTATGGTGCTCCAGAACTTACCAGAGATTCCTTTCTTCCCCATTCTGTATATTTAAAACCCCTTAGTTTCCATTTCCCCAGTGTCCTTGTCAAGCCAAGAACACAACCCTACATTCTCTTGTAGTAGTCCCTGCAGTGATGTGCTATTAAAAAAAAAAAAGCCCTGATTTTTAGTGTTTGCAATTTTTCCTTGGTATAAATATTCTTACTGTAGAAGATTTGAAGCTACTGAAGTTGTGGTTTGCAAAATCCCTGAATATTTGTTACCTATTGTGAGCCCCTACTAGCCATTCATTGATTCTTGCCTAGACTTTCTTAGGCACGTGATACCTGCCTTTTAAAGCAGTTTTTTTTTACTTGTTTAATCTGGAGAATTACTCATAGTGGATTTTTCAACTAAAGCTGCTATTAGATGTGTGTTCCCTGAGGAGGTCTTTGTTCTGTTCAGTGCTGTACTTCTGGTGCCTAGAACAGTACTTGGCACATAGAAGGTTCTTAAAACATATTTGTCTTTGGTGGTACTGAGGCTCTTCCCTGGGGCCTGGTGAGAACAAACACCGCTGCCATGTGCTGGTCCACAGAGCACGGCCTTCCTCCTTAGCTATTAAAGCCTGTCAAAGGCAACACTTTCCTTATGTCCTATCTTTTTCTGCAAAGTGAAACATGTCTCTGATCATCTATTTGCCTTTGTTCCACTTCTCTTTTCAGGAAGACTCAGCCAAATTTTCAACATTTTACCTTCCTTCTTCAGCTGATCCTTTCCTTTATCCCATGCCAGCTAGCACTGTAGGCTGTATTGATCAGTGTTTTCTTTATTTCCCTTTGCTTTTGAGTCAAGACATTTGGTTTTCTGATATATTCCTTAGATTCTGTCTTGTGGGGTCCCCTACAGTGAGCAATAGGAAATTAGGAAGTTTTGAGTCTGCCAAAAACACGGTTGTTGAAACAAGTCTTGTCCTCCTTTATCTTGCTTGGATGGTGGTGTCCTATCGGACCAATCTCTAACCCAGTTCAGGACTCCTTGTTCTACTGTCCTGCCTGGTTCACCTGCAGTTCATTTCATCTTCCTGTGCCTTTCCTGTAAGTCTCCCTCCAAAAGTTTCCAAGGTATGTTCCCTCAAGGTACATGCCATGCCTGCATTCCCACCTATAATAAGTGAGCCACCTGGAACCTCACTGGCAATGCTGGAAGCATCCTGTGCTCATCTTCCCAGCCCTCCCCCCTCAAATCTGGCCACAGTTGCGTGACTACCTGGTATAACTCTCAGTATTTAAAGGGTGATTCCCCAATTAAACTTATTGTTGACTCCTTATCTGACCTTTTAAGAGGGCACTTCTCAGTGCTTCCTGGAACTGCATCCTTGGTTGGGGGTGGGGAGGGCATGTAGATTATTCCAGTCTGTTCTCTGTAATCTCTCCTCCCTCTGTTAGAGTTCTTTGGACCCCAGGCACCCTTTTTGGTGTAGTAATAACCAAAACAAAAGGGTTTCTAATACCTTCTTTGAGAACAGTTATGTCTAAGCATATCTCCTTCCACTGTTCATATCAGACTAACCTGTCCTCCATGATCAAAACCTTTCTCTCAAGGAGCCCCTCCTCTCTACATGGCAATGGTGGGAGGGCCCAGTGCTAGCCAAGTAGGATGGACACTGGCTGCAAACAACAAGGTGTGTCTTTGGCTGAACCCCAGGCTTCCCCTGTTGTCTTCCCTCCCTCCATTACCAACCTGGCTCCTTTATTTATTTTTCTCCTTCCAACTGCTCTCATTCTGACTTCAAGTTCAAAGTTCCTAAACCAAACCAGCTCCTCCTTGATTCCTACAGACAGTATGTTCCTGGCACATGCCTTTTATTATTCTTTCTTTGTCTTTAGTTTTCCTAATATTTTCATTAACACCCCAAAAATATGGCCTGCCTCCTATAAAGTCCGGGCCCCTAGTCCTCTATCTTTTCCTTGATAAAAAAAACCCCTCCAAATCTGTGGCTGAGCCTCCAAATTTGAGTCTCTGATCAAAACCATGGCCAGGCTTAAGTAACAAATCTGGAGAAGACTTTGATCCATGTGGAAGGGTTTGAGGGCGATTCTAGGAGTCTGTAGGTAAGTCATATGGAATTGGAAGGTTAATTCCACCACAGTTTTCTCCTTGGCCCTAAAACTAGATTTAATTCAACATAATATAAAGAGGAAGAGAATTTGAGGCAGTTGATTCAATGCACCTAAGGTTAGAACCTCATGTTTGTATACTCTAACCCAGTGGGTTTCAAGTGGTCCTCAGACCAACAGCATCAGCATTACCTGGGAACTTGTTAGAAATGCAAATTTATAGGCCTTACTCCAGACTACTGAATCAGGTTGGGAACCCAGGAAACTGTAGTTTCATAAGCTCACTAGGTAATTCTTACACATGTTAGATTGAGAAACCCAGCTCTAATCCACATGAAGCTTAGCTTCCTTTGGTCTGTTCCTGCCTGATTAACATGGTAGGAAAAGCAAAATATTATCCCAGCCACTAATACCTAAAGAATTTGTTCACTGAAGCTCTGCATGTTTTAAGTGACTAAACAACTCATCTAATCCCCATGTTGGGTGCACCTGCTTAGATCTGTCAGTTGCAAAAGTCTGTACAACTGACTTGAGGTTGAAGTCAGTTGCCTTTGTCAACTTGACGTCTTGAAGTGAACTTGACCTGAAGTCTTGAGGTTGCCAAGGCCCTGTGACACCAGACTATTAAACTACCATGTCCTAAAGCAGTCAAGGACCTAGAAACCCTATGCTTACTAAAGTGCAGACACCTCCTATCCCAGCCACGCTTGAAGCATCCTTCTTTCCAGGTATATCTTAAGTCTCCAAAGTGCTGTCCTTGTACCTGCTGCTTAAGCTTTCCTGGTTTGTGGGCCACATGTGGGGTTTGGGGTGGGGGTGGGGGTGGCAGAAATACAAATAATCTACCCTCCACTGAGTCAGAACCAACTGAGAAGAAAAATTAGGCCACAGCTAATTTAATTAGAGATCAATATATCAACTTTATTGTTGATGAAGGTAAACTGGAAAATGCCACTGGAAATCTGCAGCCACCATTGGGCTTCCTAATACCTTCCCCCTGAATTGAACCTTCCCACCCAGCTGTGGGCGTCCCCTTGGCAGAAGCAGAGCCTAGTCTGGGGAGATTGCCAGACCCAGCCACGTAGTCCAGTTTGGCACACTAGGGCCTGTGCAGCCTTTTCCCTGGCACCAGCCAGCTGGCTTACTTGGTCTTTGGAGAAGAGTGGGTAGTGGCGGGGGGACAGCCAGGAGAGGTGCTCCAGCACTTTTCCCTCCTGGGCAGATGTGATTATGGAGGAACGAGGTTTTCCCTGGCTATGGGAATAGTATCTGAGGTCACTGAAAGAGTCTAGAATGGGAAGAAAGGAAGCTCAGGACCAAGGCTTGAGTGAAACTCAGATTTAAACATGGTTTCACGGAGGAAGCCCCAGCCAAAGAAACTGAGAGGAGAGGCTGGAGAGTAGGAGGAGGAATCTCAGGAGCATGTGGTGTCAGAAGCTGGGGGAAGAGCATTTTAAGGAGAGAGTGAACCACAAGATCAAAGTTTCCTGAGTGGGCCAGTAATTTGAGGAACAAAAACAGCTCCTCAGTTGTGGCCTCCTGGAAACAGAGGCTGATCTTATTGAAGAGGGGGAAGGCAAACTGAGCTTTAGGATAGTCGCTGGAGGGGAAACCCTCAAACGGGAGGGTTTTTAAAGGATAAGGGAGGCTAAAGTTTGTTTGAAAACTGACGGGGATGGACAGCTGCATGTGCCTGTGGAGGCTGTGTTGGGGCAAGCAGCCCGGGCCCCACGCTCCAGGCCAGGCACCTTGGGTGCAGGGCTCTGTCTGGAATGCCTTTCCCTAATTTGCACAAAGATGCAGGGTGAGCTAAGAGCAGCCCTGTATGGGAAAGATTCTGGATGGGAAAAGTACATCAAACGGGATGAAGGATAGTAGGTCACATAGTCATTAGCAAAGCCGGGGGCTCCTGGCTCCAAGTTCCGAGATAGCTCCAAACCCCGCTTAGGAAAGAAGCAACGAAGGGGCTTCTTCACTTTGAGAGTTTGCCTGTGTTTTTGGCAGTCCCTAATTATTTTAACACCAATTGACCAAGTATTTAAATCCCAATCTGGTGAAATGACCAGGATCCTAACTATCCCTTAGACAGTGACAACTGCTTGCTTGCCTAGGAACCCACACTTAGATTAAGGGTGAGGGGCCTGCTAAGGTGACAGAGCAGCTCTGGTTCCCAGGATGGGATAATGTCTCCCTGGACCCGTGGGGGGTCTCTCTCCTATCACTACTTGTATTCTCAGAGACTATATTTTCTAAGAGCTCATCCTCAGACTCAGTTTCTCTAAGCATGAATTTAACTCTTATTTACAATATCTTACTTTTTTCAATGATATAACTTCTAACTATGATATTATAGAAATATTACGACTGGAGACTTTTTTTTTTGAGACTTCTTAATGATAAGCTTCCCCCTACTAATACCGCACTCTTACAATTTCCTAAACCATTTATCATATGCCCATATTTCTGGAAAACCAAAATAAGTGGACTTGGAAGAAAGTGGCAATTTTGCTAAGAATCTCACAGGTCTTTTAGTATTTGTTTTCCTGAAGTATTAATCTAATTTTATAAACAAAAACTTGTATTACTACAAAGGCACATTGAGTTTATATTGTTTATATTAAGATTTAAACCTGTTATTAAAAAAAAATCAGGATTGATACTAAAATTTTATTTTAAATTGGCCTACAAAAAAAATTCGGCCTCAGGATAATTTAGACATATAAATTATTTTTTTAAACACAGGGGCTGGCTAGTTAGCTTGGTGGGTTAGAGTGCAGTGTTGTAACACCAAGGTCAAGGGTTCGGGTCATTGTGTTGGCTGAACACCAAAAAAAAAAAAAAGAGAGAGAGAGAAAATAAACACACACACACACACACACACACACACACACACACACACACACACACACACACACTCAATCCTGACACACAGCCAGATTTCGAATGGCTACACTTTGGATACTGTCATTAAGATTCAATTAGGGCTGGCCCATTAGCTCAATTGGTTAAAGGTAGTGTTATAACACCAAGGTCAAGGGTTCAAATCCCTGTACTGGCAGCTGCCAAAAAACCAAAAAACCCCAAACAGTCAATTAATCGACAATTTTAAGTTAATGAAAATCTATCCATGTTTCTGGTGTTCAAAGGTAAGTGAAATGACAAATATAATGATTTATTATCAGGAAATAATTAGAGGAGATAACTGCAACATGAAAGAGAAAGTATGATCATCAAAATTACTATACATGTGGTAGCTAGAAACTTAAAACAGACCGTTGACTGAGAAAAAGATTGGTACAGACACATTACTCTATACACTGTGTAACATCTATGCCAAACTCTTTTTTAGCAGATAAAATATGATACTAGAATGTAATAGACTTCGAAAAAACAGAAAAACAACAAAATATGGCAGGGACTTATTTATAGATGAAAATGACTTCTGATGAGATTTTGGCATTTCCTTTGAATGGGGTACAAGGTGGAGTGGCCTTTGCAAAAGTCCATTCTAGGGTTAACAGGGGCTAGTAGAAATTTTGACACAGTTCTAGTCTTGCTGTGAGGCCTCGGAGGGAGCTGGCTAGGGCTTGTCCCGGACATGAAGTGCACATGGCCACTTCACAGAGACATGACAGGTCTATGCAGAGGAATGGGCTCTTGGTTCAGACAGGGCTACTGCACCCAGAGATGAAGAGAGAGGAAGCAGGATGGCCCCCTTGATGTACACAATGCCCTTTAATATATTACTCTGGTTGCCAGTGGGGATGGAGGGTGGGAAGTTGGGAATGGAAATGACAGGAAATAAATACACAAATCAAACAAGAGTGGCCTTTTACCACCCACTGATATAAAAATAATAATGTGCCATGAACTGGAGAGTAGGATCAATAGTTTAGTTAAAAACACACAGCATACGTGCATAAATAAAATATACCCAAGGAGAGCAACATTAGTTATCAAGTAGGCTTGTTTTCAGTGCATTTTCACTTCCTACTCACCTCCTTTCCCATTTTTGCTTCCCTAACTTTTCTTTCCCCTGCTGTTAGGCTGGCCCCTAGCTGCACAGGGGTTTCTCACTGGAGGCCCATCCCCAGGCGGTGTCCCATGCTATGCACATATTCCTCCCTTCCCCTTCCCTGCTTCTTCTCTGTCCTCTGCTTCACTCCCTTGAACTGGCAAGAACTGCCCATAGTCCCAAGCAAGAGGGCCCCTGCCCTGACCCCTGCACTTTAGAGGGCCCTGCTCCTATCATGCCCACTCCATGGGATGAGAAGTCCTTAAGGCCAAGAGGACATGCCCTCTCCCCACTCCAGAGTCCATGCTCTTCTTCAAGATCACATTCTGGGAACCTGAGACCTCAAACAGCCCTGATCCTCCTTCAGGCCTGTTCTCAGCATTGGTCCGCTTGAGGGCAACCTGTGCTCCTGGTATATGTACCCCAAAGCCCAGGGTTGCCAATGGGCAGCTGTACAGAGCTTGGAGGTACAGACTGGGGTGTCCACATATGGACATGGGAGTATGGGAGGGAGCCAAGCTGGGAGGAGAAGAGAGGCTAGACATGGGCCAGGGCCAGGGGCTAGCCGTCCATGTGCCACCACTTCTGGCAGAGAAGTCTAAGGAATCTGAGAATTCTAAATTTGAACCCAGCCTTCCAGGGTGTTTTCAAGGTTAGAGGATGGAACGTATTTTATCAGTTTGTGGCTTGATTATAACTTTCAAATATTTAGACACATATTTTGTAGCCTCCGTTGTCCTGACGAGTGTAAAAGACTGTCTTGGATTAGACTCTCTGCCTTCCAAAGGATGTCTGGGGCTTTACTAGGTGGCCCCGAGGGACACAGCACCTTAACCCAAGGAAGAGCCATCCTGATTAGAGCATGGCAAATACTGTGGCAGGTAAGAGTGCAACGGAGTCTTTGGGGCCCCTTAAATCACATCAGGTGAGTGGCTGCCTCATCGGCCTTTGCTAACTGGTCCTGGCTGGAGAACTGGTTGGCCATTCTGTTATCACTGCTGTACACAAATGAGCAAAGCAAACCGCCCCCTCCCTATCAGGCACTGGGGCAGTCAGCACCCCTTCCACCTTTAATGAGAGAAATGGCATTTACCCTGGCTGTAGATAGTTTTTCATTCTTTCTTAAGACATACGATTGGATGGTGGAAAATTTTAATGACAAAGCCGTAATACAACCTAAAAGAAGCTGCATTAGTGATGCAACCAGGCAGAAGGATTCTCTGGCCAGGAGGAGCAATGAACCTGGGAGGGACTGGAGAGCAGAGATAAAGGAGCAAAACCTGCTTCAGGACCTGATTGAGGCAGAAAAGACCTAGGGCAAGTCCAGTTCCTGTGGATCATGCACTCAACGGAGCCCTGGACCCTTCATTTGTGTTCGTCTCCTCTCCTTCCCCTTTCCTCATCCCCTCCCCCAGGATCCCACTCTTTTTTGTGTTCTTAGTAAGGTGTGCAGGGATTAGTTTAGGAAGGGATTACTGAACCAAGCATGGCTAGGCTTTGTGAAATAGAACTTTCAGAAATAAGGGGAAAACCAAAACTTTTCCCCCATCAAATAAATTGTGTTTCTCTCAGGCGAAAGAACTCTTGGGGATTTCCCCCAGGATCTCTTTTCACCAAGGATGTTTGCTTTGTTTTTCATTTGCAGGTAGGGACTAATTCATTCATTAAACTAACTCTTTCTGAACTTGTATTATAAACAAGCATGGCTCCAGGTGCTCGGGAAAATGGAGTGAACTGAAATAACAAACCCCCTGCTCTCATGCCCTGTGCATCATGCCTTGTTCTGCAGAAAACAAGCACTAAACGGTAAGAACATGGCCACTGTGTGTGATTGTGTGTGTGTGTGTGTAAGGAGGTGAGAACTGCTGGGGGAGTGCAGGGTAAAGCAGGATGCCCAGGGAAAGCCTCCCTGAGAAGGTGACATTTCAATAAAAACCTGAGGGGGAAGGGAGGGGCATGAAGGTATCAGGGTGAGGGAAGCATTTGGAATTGAAAACAGTAAATGCAAACACCAGAGGCAGGAGCATGCCTAGCAAATTTAGGGGACATAGGGCCAATGTGACCGAATCAAGAACAGGATGAGCATGAGAAAGAGTAGAAGGCGGCGAGATCAGATAGGTGTGGGTGAGTGGGGGATCATGGAGGGCTTTTGCTAGGACTTTGACTTATTCTAACAAGATGAGAAGCCACTGTATGATTTAAGCAGAGGAGTGACATGATCTGATTCACATTTTAACAGGATCACTCTAGTCGCTGTGTGAGAATAAACTGCGAAGGACAAGTGTGAGACCATTTAGGAGATCACTGTAATAATCCAGGGAAGAGAAGAAAGTACAGTTGGACCTCCATATATGCTGGTTCCACATCCGTGGATTCAACCAACCACAGATCGAAAATATTAGGGGAAAAAAATTGTCTTTACTGAGCATGTACAGACTTTTCTCTTGTCCTTCCTCCTTAAACAATACAGTGTAACAACTATTTGTGAGCATTTATGTTGATTTAGGTATTATAAGTAATATAGAGATGATTTAAAGCAAATGGGAGAATGTGCATAGTTACATCCGGATGCTACTCATATTCTGCCAGGGACTTGAGCATCTGCAGATTTTGGAATCTGTGGGAAGTCCTAGAAACAATCCTCCATGGATCCTGAAGGATGACTGCATTTTAGACTGGGGTGGTAGTAATAGCGATGGTGAAGAATGTGATTCTGGACATATTTTGAAAACAGTGTAAAAAAGATTTGCTAATGGATTGTTTGTGGGGTATGAGGAAAAGAAAGGAGTCAGATAGAATGTCAAGCTTTTTGACTTGAGTAACTAGAAAAAAGGAGTTGCCATCAACTGAGAGGGAAGACTTCAGAATTCCAGATATGGGGGAAGATCAGGAATTCGGTTTTAGAATCTTACATTTTAGATCCCTGTTAGCTGACCTAGTGGAAAGGCCAAGTTAAGTAGTCAGATATATGAGTCTGGAGCTCAGGGGAGAGGATGGGGCTGCAAATAAACTTTTGGGAGTTTTCAATGAATAGATGGCATTTAAAGCCAAGAGATGATGAGATTTTTGAGAAAATGATGGTAGGTAGAAAGAAGAAGTCTGAGCCCTGAGTCCTAAAAAAGTCTGGTGTTTGGAACTAGCGAGAAGAGGAAAAACAAGCAAAAAAGATGGAAGGGCCAGCCCACTGGTAGGTAGAAAGAAGAAGTCTGAGCCCTGAGTCCTAAAAAAGTCTGGTGTTTGGAACTAGGGAGAAGAGGAAAAACAAGCAAAAAAGATGGAAGGGCCAGTCCATGAGACAGGAGAAGAGGGAGAGCATGGCGTCTGTCCTGGAAGCCAAGAGGAGAAGTATCACAAGGGAGGGAGCCATCGACCATGCCCAGTGCTGCTGATAAGAGCAAGTAAGATGAGGGCTGAGAGCTGACTGCTGCGTTTAGCAAAGTCAAAGTCATTGGTGACCTTGAAAAGAGTTGTGCCAGCAGAACGGAGAGGGGGAAAGTCTCATTGAGAAGGTCCAAGAATGACTGAGGAGGAAGAACTCACATCAGCGACTTCAAACAGTTCTTTGAAGGTCATTAGTTGTAAATAGAAGAGAGAAATAGTGCTCAAGCTAGAGTAGTAATTAGGGTTGAGGCAGTTTTTTAAAGATAGGGAAAGTAACTGCCTTTGTATATTGATGGGAAAGACCCAGTAGAGAGGGAAAAATTGAATATGCAGGACTAGTTATTAGAAATATTGGGCCGGCCAGGTGGCGCACTGCTATAGTGCGCCGCTTGGGAAGTGCGGCGGCGCTCCCGCCGAGGGTTCGGATCCCACATACAGACCGGTTCCTGCTCACTGGCTGAGCGAGGCACGGGAGCGACACCGAGGGTTGCGATCCCGTTGCTGGTCCCGGTCCGGTACGGGGGCGACACTGAGGGTTGCGATCCGTTGCCGGACACGGAAAAAGACAAAAAGGAAAAAAAAAAAAAAGAAATAGACATCCTTCTCTACATTGCAGTTAAGGTCTTAACAAACCAAGTAACTACTGGGCACAGTAGTATCAGCGTCACCTGGGAAATTGTTAGAAATGCAAATTCTCGGGCCCACCCAAGACCTGCTGAATTAGAAACTCTAGGGGTGGGCCCAACAATCTGCTTTAATGAGCCCTTCAGGTGATTCTGGTGAATACTGAAATTTGAAAACCACTGCGCTAAAAAATAGCACAAAACCAATTTGGTCAATTTGGCAAACCCATAAGGGATACGATCTGGGAACAGGTGTTTGGTTGTTCTGATTTTTGTCCCCCATTCATCACCCAAATCAAACCTATACCAGTAATTCTCAACCCTGGCTGGGGAGCTTTTAAAAATGCCTGTGCCCAGGTGTCTCCCCAAACCAATTTAATCACATCTTCTGTGGATGGGTCCCGGGCATCCAGGTGCTTCTGATGTGTGCCAGGGCTGATAAACTTTGTTCTATATTCAGGTACTTTTGTGGTTGAGATAGATGATTGTTAGCACCTGCCCTCAAATTCTTTTAGTTGTTTCCTGCAGGCTCTGTGAAGCAGAACTTGGGCCTCTTGTGACTACTGTCCAGATCAAAGGTGTTTCCTGAGGGACGACTGGGCCTTGCATGCAGGTACCTCTGCAGACCACAGCAGAGCACAAAAGATGTGACACTCCCTCCTGGCACGCACACAGGGCTGGCTCCTCAGCCACAAATCAAACACCAACTCTGCTGCCCATGCCAGATGCTGAGTGAGATAATTTGTTAAACCCTTAGTGTACTGCACAGAGCACATATCAATAAATGTTAGCTATCCTTATCTTCACTATCTAAAGCATTATCTTTTCATTTAAGCTCACAAAATACCTGTTCCTATTTTGTGAGTATAACGAAGGCCCATCTTGGTTGTTTCATCTTGAATTCTGTACTCCCTACTTTCATGCAAAACCTGGAGGAACCACGTGCATTCATGAGGGATGTTCTAAGCCAGTGGTTCTTAAAATGTGGTGGGGTGGGGGGAGGGTGGGTTGGTTAGCAGCAAGATCACCTGGGATCTTGTTAGAAATGCAACTCTTGAGCCTCACCCCAGCTCTACCGTATCAAAACCTCTCTTAGCTCAGTTGGTTATGAGCATGGTGTTACAACACCAAGGTCAAGGGTTCGGATCCCTGTACCAGCCTAGGGCCAAAAACAAGAAAGTCTGGAGGTGGGGTCCAACCACTCTTGTTTCCACAAGGCTTCTTTGTGATTCGGAGAACTACTGCTCTAAGCCTCACTCAGCCTCACAAGCCTGTTAGAAATGCAGAGCCTCGAGTCCACTCCAGGTCAACTGAATTAGAATTGCCAGGTCATTTGGACGCATACTAGAGCTTGAAAAGCCCTACTGTAAGCTCTCCCCCACAATCAGGTTGGAATCAGAACACCGAAACTGTGCATTCTTGGATTGCAGATTCTTGGCTCCCCACAGAAATGCCATCAAATGACAATAAGTGTAAGAAGCAGATGCATGAAAGACCTGTCTGCATCCATGGAAAAGATTTTACTGCCAGACTAACAGGTACAAACTATGCTAATTGCTCTGTGTTTATGTTTTGAAACAACACACTGTACCCCACAAATACGTACAAGTAAATGTTAACATTAAAAAAAATTTACTGCTATTCACCATCCTCTTGCATGAAGATTCACACTGTCAATTTTCTGAGTTTAGAACAAATGTGTGTCTGTTTTTTTTTTAAAGGTGAAGTTATGAAACATTATACCAGGACATGAATATTTTAGCTCAATTCTAAGAAATATTCTTAGTCTGAGTTCTCATACAGCTGTCCCTTTTCTTCCTTAAAAGTGATCTTTGTGTTTTGATTCCTATTTTAACAATCAATTGAGGCTGCATTTTTTATTGTAAGTAGCCTCAAATATAGTGTGAATAAGTAAGGGGCCGTTGGGGAGGAGAAATATCTTTTCCTCACCCATTGCTAGGTTCATGGTGGCGACCTCTATAACAAAAAACAGATTAACAAGAGAAAAGCGTACAAATTTATTTAATATGTTTTATGTGGCACAGAAGCTTTCATAAAGAAATGAACACCCAAAGAAACAGTTGATCTTGTGTATTTTGATACTAGGTTTGATGAAGAGTGGACAGTCGGGGAGAAATATAATTGAACAAAGCGGGTATGATCTAATGGCGAGAAACGGGGGGAAACTTAGCTGCATGTGTTTGTTCAAATTCTTCTCTGTGACCCTGCATCTTCAGAGATAAGAATGTTCCTTTCCTCTGGATATAGGGAAGGTGCCTCTAGAATGAGGGTCTTATGACCCACTTCAGAGAAAAAGAGGGGTGGGGGAGGTAAGAGTGAAATTCCTGCTTCTTGGCTTAAACTACTCAATATGTCAAGGTGCCATATTTGGGGGTACCGTGTTCTGAATCATATCACGGTCTATAAGAAACGAGTGTAGGTGCTATAACTCCGAGCATCTCTGCCTGTGTAAAGCATAGTGATCCCGAGGGCTCAGTTCAAATCCCGTCTGCTCCACGAAGCTTTTGTGGCTGCACCCCTCGCACCCATAATTAATATGACCCCAGATAACATTGTTTCTTATTTGTCATTGTATATCACACTCTGCCCTATATTTTGTGAATTAATGTTTGTAAAGTGCTTAGGATAGTGTAGGAACATAGTACAAATTATTACTGTTATCATTATTGTCATTGTTTATGCATATATGTGTCATTCCTTCTAGACTGTAACCCTCTTTGGGGTCAGGAGAGAACCTTAGTTTTTGTTGATTTCCTAAGGATGCCTGGTTTATGTTGCTCTCACAATAGATTCTTACACATAACATTAGCAAAAGTAAATATGAGAGTGCTTTGGAAAGGAAAACATGATTTCTTACCATTAATTGGAGCACTGGGTTTCAACCAATCCTGTCCAAAAAGAGAAGCTGTTGTGCCAACAAGAGCAACACATCCCTTAATCTCAGTCCCAGAAGGCATCAGAAAAAAAAAAAAAAAAAAAAGGAAGGGGGGGAA